>NC_031779.1:7456351-7753802 GCF_001522545.3 Parus major
TGGTTATGCTCTGTACCGTGAGGAGAAGAGCCCCACGCTCGGGTCCTGGTTATGCTCTGTACCGTGAGGAGAAGAGCCCCACGCTCGGGTCCTGGCTTTGCTCTGTACCGTGAGGAGAAGAGCCCCACGCTCGGGTCCTGGCTTTGCTCCGTGGCTGGAGGAGAGGAGCCCCACGCTCCGGTCCTGGCAGGCGAGGTAAGAGCGCTGTCCCTGCGGCACCTGCTGCGCTTCTGGTGTGACTTCCCTTAAACCTCGCTGGCTCTCCTCTTGTGCCCGCTTTGTGAATGTTTGAGTGCTCAAATTCGGTAGCAAAATAACAAGTTTCATCAGCAAAAGAATGCCTGTGATATTTGATGATTCACTATATATGTATCTGAGTAATTTTTTAAACGTATTATTGAACACCGGCATTAAAAATATTGTGGCATGGGTATTCACCTTTTGCTTTGTTCCTTCTTTTAATGCTAGTACGTTTTATTGATGATTAATAATTAATAATTTCCGTTCTGTTTTGTTTCCTTTGTTTTCAAATCTACTGCATTGCTGGCTTCCAGTAGGATTTTTTTCAGTGTTTTCAGTTTGAAATGCAGTATTCTACATTTATTGTCAAATAGATGAACTTAAGCATTTATGTAAATGAAGCCCCTTGATGATTGTGTTTTTCTCTGTCCAGTAACAAAAGTTCATGAAATATTCAAAGTATTCATGTTCAATTCCTTGAAAAAATGTTTTTTAATATTTTAAGTTGCAACGTAATCAGTAATTTTCTCTCTGCCTACAGAGTGTCTTAATTAGTTGAAAAAGTTTGCTAATTACTTATTCTGCTCTACTTGAAATGGACTTTTAATATAAATCCCTCATATTATAAATATAATGGAAAATGTGATGATGTTTAAGTAACTTAGCTTTAAAACCTAATGTGATGGGACATGTAACCTTACATCTTAAAAATCTGGCTCATTATTATTTTTGTGGTTAGTAATTGCATATCAAATAAAATACATCAAAATGGATGTATTTTATTACGGATTTAACATTTTTCTAGGGATTGTGAACTGAAAATTTAATCATGGCCTTTAAGCCCAATCTTGTTTGTTTTCAATTTGTTTGAAAAACCCCACTGTTGGAAAAGGAAAATTAAGGTGTGTGTCCTGAGGTTCTTTTTCATCTTGATGAATGTTGGTGATATCCATAGATACATTAAGTTTGTTTTATACAGAGTAGCTTTCTTCTCTATGAGAAGCAGCTCTAGATTAGGCACACCATCTTGTATTTATTAATTACACAGATGCAAATGAAATTGTTCTTGATTCAAACTTTGCCTGGGTCGTTCCAAATGGTGTCACATTTAAATTATTTTCTTTCTTGTTTAATACCTTTTGCTTTCCAAGACTTGTCCTTTCAGAAAAGCATCCAGTATTCTGTTGGGGTCAGTTCCTGCACTTAGGTGTTAGCTGAACAATGTAACTCAGGGCAGGTGAGCCACCCTAACCAAAGACTAAATTTGGTGTGACTTTCAGAGGATAGTTGCATGTCAAGATAACAATGCAATTACTGACACCTGTATGGTTTAAAAGAATTTTTCCTATGTCATTATTCTATTTATTTAATGTTAGCATGTCCTAGCTGTCAGACATTTGAAACGCCATCTTTCCAACTAGATTTTTATCTATACAAAAGATCAAGTAGCAATGGTAAATATGTCTAATAAACAATGACCAGATACAAATCAATCTGGACATCAAATTTTAGTGGCAGATGTGCCATATGGCATCAGGGCTACAACTATTTGGATGTGTGAGTTGATAGATGAAATAGTTGTTCAAAATTTTACCAATATTACCTGATATTCTTTGGGTTTTATTTCAAAATATTTAAGTATATTTCTTTTCTACAAAGACTCAAATATGATAACTCAAACTATTTTACTATGTCAGTGACTGAAAAAGAGAACAATAAATATTTTTCTGCTGGATATCACACATTTGAAAATATGCCAGCTGCAGTCTAATCATTTTACAATCTTTTCTGTAATAAATAGGACATTGAGATTTAATAAAATGTAACTTGCTGAATGTTTCTTATTTTGGAAAGCATTTCAGACTTTTTTAGGATTTACTTGAAATATTTAGTAGTTGCTCAGAAATAATTCTGTAGTGTTAAGCATGAGATGTTAAAATACATATATTTTCTGTAGCTGGAGAAACTTCATGCTTTTATTCAAGTTCTGTAAATGAAAGGGAATGGTATTTATAGCTCTATAATGAGTGTCATGGGAGGCTGCAAGACTAGTTTATATCCACTTCATATATCAGAAAATGCACTGGAATTTTATGACACAATATAAAATTGAAGGACATGAAGCCCTTTTTAATCTCATGGTTGTGAAAAGTTTGGCTCTTTCTTTATCAATCAAATGGGCAATAGATAGATTCCTAATTACACTGCACATCTCAGTAGGACAGGGACATAGGTATCAAGTTTCATTAAGAAAATCATGTGTAAAGTTTTGCAAGTGTATATGATTGCTATACTGAAGAAAATGATAAACTGAGAAATGATATTTAAACTTTAAAAAGCACTGGGAACATGTGTTAAATCCTCTGTAATCCTGCCTGGGGACGGTACATGCAGAGCTCAGTGTTTCATAAAGCAAGAACAGTATTTTCTCAGCTGATCCACCTAAACACTTCACATATACAAAATTGAAGAGGAATTAATGTAATTCTAGTCTTTAACATTAAACTAAGAACACACCCATCATTTTGAAAGTACAGATTCAAGCTGGAAAATTCTCATCTGCCTCTGGCACAAAAATGTTCCCAATCAGATATTTTTAATGCATTGCAGTGGGAAGTATTCAATGTATCAGTATTCAAATAGGAAGGATGGTGATATGATCTCATTGTCCAAGAGTCTTTATTACAAAAAAACACTCAAAAATTTTTCACCATTGTTTCACCTGAATATTTTCTGATCTGAACCCTACCTCTCTTTATCTCAGTTTAACTTCCTCAGATATTTCAGGTTTCAGTCCTCTACCCTCCTGTGAATCTGTATCCTAAATGATCTGTATCCTTTTGCTGAGTCTATAGAGCATTTATTGCTTTATTCCAGCTTTCTATGGACTTCAGTGTTAGTCTATTACGATGTTGAAAGCATTATATTGGAGCACACATTGCAAACAAAATGTAGAATAAAATGAATGTGTGCTTGTATGTGTCAGATACAATTGCTGCCATTATTTTTATGTATGTATGAAGGTTGAGAATTCAAAATATTTTTATAATGCAGATGTAAAACTTGTGCCAGTGGATGTTAATCTGGTGGGTATGACCTCAAACCAATAATGGATTATTTGCTGCAGGTATTCCACTGGTTTTCATACTTAAGTACATGTGCAAAGAGGGTAAAGTGAACGGAATGTACAGGGAGACTTGCTGTTAATTTCTTTTTTATTTTCATTTTGTGTAGTGTATAAACATGATGCTGTCCAAACATAGAGGGTATGCATTTTGTGAGAGTGTCTTGTTTAACTTATACAAAAGACTTGTTCCTCTTCTAGTTAGACTCAATTGTTAGAAATGCCCTCTTGCTAATGGTTGATTCTTGGCTATTTTTAAAATGCTTGACCAAAAAGACACCTTCTGGAGCTGTGTGTGCTTCAGATTAATCTTTGTATTGCTCTCTGTCTCTTGGGTCAATGTTCAGGCCTTTGAAACTTGACCTGTGGAAGACACACTTGAGTAGTTCCTAAGAAAATAATCTGGGGAGAAACTCCTTTTCCATTTTAACTGCAATCTGCTAGCTGGAAATGGTCACAAATCAGAGAAATAAAAAAATCCAGTATTTTCATGGGAGTGATTAACAGAAACAAAGCTTACAAGTCTTTGAGCTTAAGATAAATACTTATTTTTTTTTGGTATAGTTTTAAATTTAAAAATGCTTTAGAAGCTTTTATTCTTAGGCAGCCTCTTATACAATCTGCCTTTCATAGATTTATGGGCTAAATGCAAATTGATCCCTATTGCAATGAAAGGATAGGGAGTGAAAACCTTGAATTCTGCCAGCTCAGTGTAATGGCCAGGAGGAGTGGGCTCAGTAATTCTCACTGGTGACATTCCAGTTGTGTTCCTCTGTTCTGTATTCAGACCCCAAGAAGCAGAAGGCTAAGCAAAGATCTTGGAAAACCAATCCTAATTAATTAAAATTATTTGAAGGCTCCCTTTGGAAGGTGATAATTAAGTTCTACTTGTTCTTCACTGGTTCAAGAAAAAATGCAAATAATTGTTTGATTACTGTAAACTTTTTATATTTAAACAGACTTTCTCTCCTGCCATTTTATAACTGGAGTGTTTAGAAATGCAAGATATAGATCCTCAAATGATGTGATGGTGTGGCGCATACCAAAACATAGTCATAAACAGCAGTTTAGATAAAGTGCTATTTAATTTAAAATACAAATACAGTAAAAACGTGGACAGCAGAGGAAGCTGTTACTGATTTCCATGCTTGATGCACCGCTGGTTTCTGACAAAAAGCTGATTAGAGGCATGCTCTGCTCAGGGGATTCTCCTGCTGCTGTGCCTGGGGCAGGCTGAGGATGGTGCTGAGCTGTGTCAGCCCCTGTGCAGCACCCAAAAACCCCTAATGGATGGTGCTGAGCTGTGCCAGCCCCTGTGCAGCACCCAGACACCGCTGATGGATGGTGCCTGCCTGGGACAGCTGCATTAATGAGCGCTGCTGCAGCTGCTTGTGGTCACAGACTTGTTTGTCTTTGGGTTTTCCTATCGCTTGGGAACAGGTAATTGGCAACAGGAGCTGGAAGAACATTTTCTTCTGAACTAAATTCCCCATAAGATGAGAAAAGTCAGTGACTTCCTTTGCTGGATGCCCAGTGCTGGGCCAGTTATGTTTGTGCACAGTAGAAATGATGGCTCACAGCTCATAAAAGCTTCCCATGAGAACTTTGCCTTGGAGTGTGTTGAATTTGGTCCTCAAGGCATGAAGTGACCAAGGCTGTCCTGAGTCCTGCTTTACCTCCTGCTGAGGTTGGGGTTTGACCTCCCTGGCTCCTGGTGGCCACAGGCTCAGCCTGGGTCACACCTGGCTCTCTGACCAGGGAGAACCCTGTTGGCTCTCAGGGTCTGCTTCCCTGGCCCTACAAGCAAATTGTCATTACTGTCACATCAGCCCAGGACCTTCTGCTTCAGGAATAGTGCACTTTGGTGTTTTTAGGGCAAAATTTTCTCAGGTTTTTCTAGTTTCATGGATTGAACATTGAGAGAGACTGATGCTAAATCAGAATTAAATTGTGTTTTTATGAGAAATCTGTCCAACCTTTGAAGTCAGGTTTACTGACCACAGGGAAGGCTCTGTTCCTGGTATCTCATAATTCAATTGGAATGCAGTTATGCCATATTTGTAGTCTGAAGTACAGTAAAAAGGCAAACTGATTTTTTTTTTTGTCATTGCATATATTCCTTACTAGATAGGTTTTATTTGATTGAGATGTCACCAGGTGAGGGACTTCAGGGATTTCTCTTTATCCTTATTTAGTCTTTAGGTGCTCTATAAATACAAGCAAAGACTGGTGTCTGTTCTTATAATGCATTAGATTATTGTACTTCATTTTTAGTCTAAAATATCAGGAATACAGGAACAATGTAACAACAGTATGGAAGAGAACTGGAAAGCATTTAAAAATTCATTGCCCTAGGATACCTGTTTGATTGTGTGAGGTTTTTTTTAAATTGCAATATTTTTGTTCAGAGATATAGTGGGTGTCCTGAAACTTATTACATAAGCTTCTGAATTTGAAACATTTCAGTGGCTTTAATAGTTAAGATTGAGCTGCTTTTGGTAATTACAGATATGGCTGTTTGGTATAGATTTTCAGACCAAACTCTGTTCATCAGGCTTAGTCTTGGGAATAAAATATGTCAAAGTTATTCAAGACAGCTCAGTAGCAGAGTGGAAGGTCCAGCAATTGCCATTAAAATGTTATGGATGTGGTTGCAAATGACAAGGGGACAACCTTGCACAACGAAATTCAGACAGCACAGGAAAACCTTTCCCAAAAGACTGTAATTATTTTGACAGAAGTTATTATGTGCCAGATTTAAATTGCCAACTCTCAAATCATTATAACCAGTTTCAGAAGAGATTTTACAGCTCCTGGACAGTGGCACTTCTCATGGTAGGGGTGGCAAGTGATGTGAACCTGAGTCAGAATGCAGGATTCCTCAGAATCACAATCTTCAGAAAGTTTCATGAGAGACTTTCTGGTGATTTGGTTTTTACACTTGCAGTTTGATCCAAGATGTTTTCAGTATCTTGCTGGACATATTTATTGTTTTGTAAAGCTGTAGCAGAAATCACAAACTCTAGTGAGACAGCTTCTGCAGCTTTGCACATTTACATTTATTCCAGTGTATATACTCAGTTGTTTTACTTTTAGAATGATGCAAAAGCCATTTTAGTTTTGTTTTAGCCTTTTTTTTTTCCCTCTTTACTCTCTTCCCTTAAGGAAGGAGTTGAAGGATTGTCAAAAGAAAATGGATTTTTTTCATGGTCTGTATTCCTTATTAGATAAGTTTTCCTTTGAGATGTCATCAGGTGAGCTACTGCGGGGTTTTTTTTTTATCCTTTACTAGAATTTAGATGTTCTAGTGTTTACTAATATTTAAATGATCCTTTTATAAAGGGGGAGATAGAGTAGAGAGATTTTCTCTAAAAAATATTTGAAATACCTTTTCTTTAAAAAATCGCTACTAGGACTTTAAAATAGTTGTTTATTCTTTTATTGAACTCTTCTAGAAACTAAGATGATGTACCTTCTCTTTGAAAAGCACAATTTTTTACTCTACCAACTAAGAATTCCCATGTGAGAATATGTGCTTGAATTATGCAATATTCTGAATTCAAAGCAGTTTATCCTGAATTTGTGAAAATAAATAAAATCTCACGAAGTGTTTTCTTCCATTTAATCTTTTCCATTTTCTATTTCTGTCTCTTATGGGCAGTATTTGATTATTTGTTCTTTAATTTTTTTTTTATGTTTGCAATGACATCAAGTTTCTCTAATAAAATTGGGTGGAATTGAGCCTGCCTGGAGAGGAGTTATGAAGGCTACAGTGGTAACAAGGGAGAAGGCCCAAGTTGGCACCAGTCAACCTGGACTTAGAGGCATCTGAAGGACTTATCCTGAGGCTGGGTAGACTTTTCTGCAGCTCAGAAAATTTATAAGATCAGGAAAATCAATTCTAGAATGAAACATGTGCCTACATGGACAGTAGGCTGGGAAGAATTGTTTTTACTTAATTTTTATTGTGTTCAGTTATAATTTTCCTTTTCTGTTTAAGTTGGCAGTTCTTTTAGCTTAATTCCAATGAAACTTGGAGTTTAAAACTGTACTAGTGTTCTTTTGGAGCTTGCTACAGGTGCTCTGCATAGCCCTGAGCACCTCAGGGTCACTGTTTTTAGTAACTGCTGAGATAATTGTCCTTTTCTCAAGTTCTTCATATTCTTTTCTTCTGCATGGCTTTTCTAGACTCCAGGAATAGCAGTGGCATTTTAGCTGAATCTACAGTGGTTTTATTGGTCATCAGGGAAGCTCCAAACTCTGCATCCCTGCTCCAGACAATTTTTGGTAGATTTTTTTATAGTATTGGAAAAATATAAACTTTGTAATCGATTGTCAAAAGTCAGCTTTGGTGTAACTTTGTTAAAGGTCAAAGAGAGTGATTGGTCACAACAATATTTGGATTCAATTGTTCTGCTTACAGTTAATGTTGTGAGCACCACACTACAATGTGATAGAATTTTCCTGTGTCTCTGAATATTAACTCCCAAAGGTAAAGGCTCATCCTGTGAGATTGTGCTCATTCTGCCTGTGAGATGCTAAGCCAAATGTTTTCCAAGAACAGTATTCTCTGCAAAAGCATTTGCTTGCTGTAAACAGGACAGGCTCTGCAGCTGTTCAGCCATGAGCCCATTCCAGAAAACAGCAATTTTTCCTCTCAGATTTTTTTTTGATTGTGGGGAAATATCCCTGGGTTGGTTCAGTGGAAGTTTGAAGCAGAAGCTCTGCTCAAGGGAATTAATTCAGACTGTCCAGGCTCCAGTGTTTGCTGAACTTCTCTCTGATCCTACATGGTTCCCTCCATGGCTGTTTCCAAGTCTGGTTCACTGCTGCTAGACCTTGCCATACTTGGAGAAAAGAGGGATGTTCAGGTAGGTTTATATTCTATTTCATTCCAAGGTTAATGTGTTTCTGTTCCTCAGGGAAGAGGAAAAAATTCTGTGTTGCTTTTAGACATACAAACCAAATACTTTGTCATAATTATGTTGTCAAAGAATGAGCTTTTCACCCAAAATACCATCACTCTTTATTTGTTGTTAGTTTTACTTGTCTTGCCGAGGATGTTTCTGTGGGAGGGTTTGAGGGGTGTTTTCTCAGCTGATGGGAATGGCTGCAAAAAATGCTGTGCAGCTCTCCTGAGGGCACTTTCACTGCAGAGAGAAGGTTTTGAATCAGAATGAAGATTCTTTGTTTTGAGGTTCTGAACGAACATGTCCAGAGGACTCTCCATGTGGATCCTCCATTCTGCTGTCCTCTACCTTCCTCATTGAGGAGAGGATTCTACTGTCCTCTATTTTCCTCATTGACAGCAGAGAAAACTCTTCCATTTTCAGCAAGATACAGCAAATTCAACTGCTGTAATATTACCTTGCTTCAAGTTTTCTCCAGGAAAACTCAGTGTTTTGGTGTTTATTAAGCACCCTTTAAGCACATCCTCCCACACTGAGAGCTCCTTCCTTTCCTCTACCACCCTCTGTATTTTGCTATGTTTGTGTCGTAATTCTTTTAATGAAAATAATTTTCTTTTCATTAGTATAAACAATAGTACTTATTTATTAGATTAATATGCAGAGCTGGGTATATGAGAGACACAATTATTTAAAAATATTAAATAAATATTACCTTCACATTTTTGTTGTCTAGAATTCCCAACTTTAAGCCAACATTATTCAACTGGAGAATAAAATTTGCCATTTATATGACTAAGCAGCAAATCACAAGCACAGAGTGATCTCTTCTCAAATGGCTCATAAACTGAGATTAATTACCAGGAAATAATTCATGGTACTATTAAATAGTGAAAAAATAGATAAATTCCAAGTTTTATTTTTTCATTCTAAAACAGTGGAAGTTAAAGAGATTAAGTGTTATCTAGAAAATTCATAGTGCACTGCTGGCCTAATTCAGGACTCTGAAGGCAAGTAAACTTCTGGCTGATATGTTGAAGAGGAATATTTTACTAGGAGATAATGAATGGTCACTAGAGGTTATGTTGATATGTAGTGTCAATTTTTTGCTATAATTTAAAAAACTCTGAGTTTTTGAACTCCTGTTGATGAACAGGAGTTCAATGAACAACCCTGAAGTCATGATTTCCACTCCCCTGCAGTGTTTCCAGTCATGAAAAATAGTGTTTTTAGGCAAGCCAATCTCCCACCTTCAGAGCAGGACAGATTTTGAGTAATAGTTAAATAGCTGTAAGCTGCAAATCAGCATTAATCTTGAGCAGTATTGCTAAGGCTGCTGTCAGATTGCTTTTTGTTAATTGACATGCTATTTGTATTACAGAATTATTTTTTTTCTACTGGAAAAGTGCTTATTGCTGGCAGAAATATCTGGATTGTTTTGGATTCTATTCTTATTACTTCTAGGGGTGAAAAGAGCCATAGATGCACTTTAATGCCAAATCAGCAGAATTTTAAGGGTTTCCCTGAGCAGGAGACCTATTGCAGTGTTTTAAAATTATCTTTGTTATTTTTGACAAACATTATGGGAAACTTCTACTACATTATCAGCAAAACTTGTTTTCTGTAGCAAGGAAAAAGAACATCTTGTATTCCACATCATGATCAGTGGCACTGGAGCTCATACTGACTCAACTAGATCCATATAATTTCTGTTAATCTCTAGCTGGTGTATTTGAAGGTGCATAAAGAGAAGATGTAGAGTTGTTCTGAATCTAAAATTATGCATGAATAATTAATCTCCTAGAATTCCTTGTCTGGAAAGAAGTCAAATACAAACTTCATTATTTATTATAGAATGTTTTGGTTATAAGTCTGCGAGTAGCGACTATAGAAAAAGATTACAGAGGAAAATACATTTTTTACATAAGAAAAATTGATAAAATGATTATATAGAACAGTACTTGAAACATTTCCAAAATTTTTGAAATTATCTACCTTTTTAAAATTCCTATTAAAATAAATTATTTTGACATAGCCACTAAAACACCTTGTAAGTACAATCTAGTCATCACTGAGAATTTTATGTACTTCCTGTCCATTTCAGAGAAGTTTTCCTTCTGCCTTCTTCCTGCTCTGCCTTCCTCATGATTCTTGATAAGAAAAATGAGGGAAGTTCTTGTTTAGACATGTTTTACTGGAAGTGCGTTCTTTTGGCTAATATTTTCCACTTGGCCAGCCAGCTTTTCTTCTGAGATCTCTCTGAAAGTTGCTCAAGTATTTGGTACTTCTGGCTCTGCAAGGTTGTAAGGTGGCTTTATGTTATCTGTTTTCCTCTGGCAAACTAATCGATGCCAGTAGAAGTGCTGCACATTGGCTTTCTCTTTTGAGAGGCAATGATGGTGACAGATTGCCTTTTATCACACACACTTGTGAACATTGCAGCTAAAAGGAAATGGAACTCTAGAGCAATTATCTCTACTAATTTACTCCCTAAAATTATTTTTAATTATAGGCAAGTTAGGTTGGAAATACTTTCATTCTTCCGTAAAAGTGAGGCAATTTCTGCATTAGGACTCCCACTGTTTGTGACCAAATTCCTTTGTAGTCTGTCTATATATTTTTTTTTGTCATTCATATCTTAGAGTTCTGTGTCAAATCTGAATCTTCTCTGGATGCTGCACAGAGCATGAAATCTGCTTTGTACAGTGGTTTTGTGCCCTGCATTTGCACTTATTAAAGTGAGTTTGAGTTGTCACATTCTGAACTTATCTTTCTATTTCACAAAATGTGGGTGGGATTTTCCTGCGACAGAGTGGCTGCTGTGAACTGGGATATTTGAAGTATTTTCATGCTGAGGAACCAGATGGGTGGGCATCAGAGTAGAATATACTTCTTTGTCTAAAATAAAGTAGGAGATTATTTTTTGTTAGTTGAATTAGTGAGGTCAGTGAGATTTTTCTATAAAGAATAACTGTCCTTTGCCTGATTTCACATTCTTATAACCAATTATTCTGAATTTAAGAGCAATGTAATTGTCCTTGGCTAAGAACTTCAGAGGTTCAATGTTGAAAAGAATATTTTAGCAGATAAACCAAGACTTTCTGGAATTCAGTTTTTGCAAAAACTCAAGATCGGTAATTTAGGTTAGCAGATTAACTGGGTATTTCCTGCAAATTGACTTTGTAATTCTCACGTGATATCCAATAAAAATAAACAAATACCACAACTCCTTTCTTCAAAACAAAACCCAGTTCCTATCTCCCCTTTCCTATTCAGTACCCAAAGCTGGTGAGGACTACTTGTAAGTTTGCTTAGTATTTATTCAATTAATACAGTTTTGGAAAAGATGTATGAGGTCAGGATGGTTCCTTTTATTTCTCTTTGCATTTCTAGGGAACGATTATTTTATTTTTTCTTTCGGACCTAAATTTTATTTTGTTTAATTTGTGTCTTATTCTTACCTGGATTTTTAGCATTATATGTAATTAAATAAGGGTATTTTCCCTAAAGAGATGGTTTTTCAGGAAAGACCAAAAAAAGCAAAATGAAACTAAAATGAAAGTGTCTTTAATGAAACAATCTTTGAGATAGAGTAAGTGTAAGTATAAGTAAGTCCCAGTGAGATCTTGGAAATGTTACCTGTTACTGAGAGACCTGGTCAGGAGTGAATGCAGAGTAGAAAATGAACTGTTCCCATAAGGCAACCGAGGAACTGGGGAATTTCAGAGCAGTGCAATGATAAGAATAGTTTTTGTTTTGTAAGGGTGCTACTACAGGAGTGGTTGCTGCATTCCCCTGAGAAATCATTGTAATTGCTTAATGAGTGTGACAGAGGTTTTCCACACATGCTGTGTTTCTAAAATGCACCCATGAGAATTAAGGGCTGTTCATCTGTTACCAGTGAGCCTCAGGGTCACCTTCAGGCAGTGCATGTGTAAGGCTGGGGAGAAACCCTACAATTCAGAAAGAAAAACAAAGCCTGGTATAAGGATCTACTTTAAACTGCCCAGATGTTATAGGAACACTCCTGGAATATAGCTAAAATGACTCTTTAAAGGTCACCTAGTGGGATTTCAATAAAAATGATTTCTTGGAAGCATTTTCTCCAGTCCTTCAGCATGGAAAAGAGTTTGTATGCCAGGAATCTGGAACACTTTCTTGTTCTTCCACAGCACCACTCACACTGGAAGATAGTTCTGCAGAGTGAATGGGAACCCATGTGCTAGTGCAGAATATTGTGCTAAACATTTGGTGGTGGTTTCAGACCACCTTAATTTTGTTTGTGATCAGCTGCTACAATGATAACATTATTTGACATGCTGTGCACTCTTGCCTTAGCTGTGGTGTAGAAGTATTCCCTGCAGATGGCTTACGGTGAATTTTGAATCTTTTTTCTTTTCTTGTTATTTCTGGATTTTTTAAAGCTAGAAATAATATGAAAATTTCTGTTTCTTGGCATGTCAAAAACTTTGTGTCAGACCAAACCCAAAATATAAAATAAAGAGAGATATTTGAAAGGACATTTGTATCCTTTGATTCCTAAGGCAATCTGCTCAGGGTAAAAGCATCAGAAATGAGAAGGTCATTTTAAATGAAAATGTTCTGTTTCTGCAAGTACTAGGAGTTATTTTTTTATAGCTCTTGAAAGTCAAGGACCCTTGTGAAGTCATTTACTTTGGGAATTTGATTGAAATCAAACCTGCAGGGAAAACCTGAGGGTCAGGAGCTGACAAGAAGTAAGTGAAACCAACTCCTGAACATCCAGATGCAGAACAGAATGCATTTTTCTTACTTTTAAGGTGGCATATTACAATTCTTGCCTATGGGTGATGATATCTGAAAATTAACTTAGAACTTGGGTGCAGGTCAGTAAATTCTGGCAATGTAAGTTGCATTTTGAATGTCTATAAATTTTCTTACTCTAGCTCCTGCTGCTCCCTGAACACTGCTGGGCCTTTGATTGTTAAAGGGTTATTTGCTGGTGGGAAAAAAATTAAATAACAGGAAATCAATTGAACTGTGAATGCATTTGGATTCTGGAGTAGTTAAAGCTCAGGGCAGACTTTATCTGGTACATAAAGTTTTAACTAGTCAGTTCAATGCATTTTCACTTTTGAGATGTATAATGTGATGCTTAAATTGATGTTGTATTTTCACTTGTCAGAAATCTTTTGCTTCAACTATCTTGATTTTGTTGTGACAAATCAATCTTAGGAGTAGAAATGATGAACTTGTCTGGTAGGTCTCAAATAAATAAGCATTAACTATAAATACTTCATATTCCTAAAAAAAAGAAGATAGGTGTGTATATTTGTTGCATTGCTTTACATCCTTCACATTATGCTGCTGTAGTTTTGTTATAGTTACACGTTATGCCAGTTCAATGTGTTTATTATTTTTATATGTAAGCTTAGTCTGTCAACAAAATTATAGGACAATGAATGATAGCATTAAACATAACTCTGCTTGGTTTTGTTTCTGTCATCTTCTAACTTCCTTTCTTCCAACTTTGGACTGCTTACAGTAGTGCTCTCTAGAGGCAGAATTACTTTTTAACATTCAGTTTTAGATGTGAGCTATATTTTTATTGCTCTGAGCTAACAGAGAAGCACAATTCCCTTAGAGGCTGTTTCAAACAACTTTGTAAGAAAAGAGACAGAAATATTTCAGGAAACAGATTATCCCTGACAAATATATACAGCTGTCTAATAGAGCAACCTCCTCAGACCCATCTATGTCACAGGATTTTTTTGGTCTCTCTAATCTTCTTACTTTTACAGAATCCAGTTTTGTATTCCATTAGTATGCATGTGTGTGTTCTAATAGTCTATAAAAATGCTGCATGACCTACTTACTGAGAACCTGGTTTTACATCCCATTAGTGGGCATGTATTTTCACAGTAACAGACTTTTAAAAACACTGTGTGACCCATTTATTCTGCTTCATTGGTAACTCCTGATGTAGTGGGTATATACATCTCCTTTCCCATTGTTTAGAAAAATGAGAAAACCTTCCAGTGTTGAACAAGAGTTCTGTGCTGTTTGAACTAACACTAATATGCTTGAAAGCATTTGCAATATAAGAAAACAGGATGTAGATGAAGCAACCTGTACTTAGAGAAGGATTAATATTGCAATGTATCCTGACCTATTTTTAAAGGAATCCTTGTTTTACTGATTTATGATTCCCTGTTGAACTCACTCGTGCTTTACTTGATTTGGTTTTTTCTGAGATTCACTCAAGATGTTGAACAAAAACGACTTTCTATAAATGAAGAAAGCATCCATTGTTTTTTTCATGCTAAGTGTAATTCCTAAATATTTTGAAGGACCACATTTTTTGTTTGTAACCTGCCATCTTCCTGTCATTTGATATGCTTTATTTTCCATGACACCTTTGATTTTTTTTTTATAGACTTCTATCAAAATTCTTTCTTAATCTTGACTGAGGAGCTTCTGAGTCTAATACAAAACTATTTCATATCTTTGCTCATTTTTGTCAGCCTGCTCTGTACTTTCTATTCTTCTAGTCTATTCTTTTTGAGGGCAGGAAGACCCAAAGTTGATTGTGTTTAAGATGTTTTGGCATGAAGTGCATAATGGTGTTTTGGTCCTTGTTTCATTCTTAACACTGCCTAAGATTCAATTTGCTCTTTTTTGAGTGCCATTGCATAGCAAACTGATGGCTTCATGAAATTAACTATTTCAGCCCCAGATCTGAAGTCCACCTGAGTGCTTATGACACATATAAGTGACCATTTCCTATTTGTATGATGGAATGTTACTTGTTTGTAGCCTGATCTGACATGGTGAGTAGTTAGCCAGACCTCTTCTTTTGCTCTATATGCTTTCAAGGAGGTAGTTTTGTCGTACAGTGCCATCCTTGGAGTATCCCTGGGGTGCTGTGGATTTAGATGATCTCTGCAGAGCCCATCTGCTTTCAGATGTGCCCTGGAGTGTTTTACATCCTGAATCAGAAGCATATGGTAGTAGTTTTATAATATCCCTCTCTTTGTGTGCCCATACTGGTGAGGAGATTATATGCTAGATGAGGTAGGGGACTTCAGTACTGAAGGTTAACCCTTGGAGATCTCATCTGTCTGTGGGGATACAAGTATCCTAGCAGGAGCTGAGCTCCTTACACCCACACAGTGTCTGGCCCTGATTTACTCATTGTCCTTCCCTACATGCACCCAGTAGTAACTGGTTTACAGCCACAATGCTACTCAGATGAGTCCCAGAATTCAAAGAGAAATAGAGAGATTCTAGTGCCAGGAATAAATGTGTACAGCACAGGAGGGGAAGGCAGAATGATCTAGTTCAAAGGATTTATAAAAATATGTGGACCCCTAGTAAGAGCTGGGACTGTAGACATCTGGGAGTATTCAAGTGTCTTTAGCGTGAAGTTAATCCATGAAACTAATTGTCTGTAATTTGGGGGTTTCACATTTTAATTCCCAGGCTGAAGTAATTTCATGGAGGAATTGCACAAAAGCCTATGAACAGGTTGCTTTATTGTACCTCATCTGCTTGTAAATACTTTCCCCCCTGTTATAGTAAAAGGGCTTATTTACTGTAAACATTACCTAGGTTAATTAATTGCAGTATTGGAATTTTTAGTGTAACAGGAGAAGTTGCTATATCAACAGAGTGACATTATAAGATGAATATTGTACCCAACTCCTGATGCATAGTTAATACGTTTGATCTGCGGTTAATCACCTCACACTAAGAGGGATTGGTGCCATAATAAATAGTTTTTGTACCAACAATATGTGGCCCATAAAGCTAATGTTTAGAAAATATTTTGTCTTGACTTTTCAGTTTGAGAAATCAAAATATATATAGCTCAATAATTGTTGTAATTTGAAAGTTTTACATTAAATTATTGATGAAATTAATTTACTGTGCATTAGTAAAAGGGCTTGGAAAATGCTTAGGAACTGCTTCTTTTTGAACTCCTCTTTTAGTCTGGCAGAACATAGTGCAGCTTCCCTCTTGTTACCTATAAATCATTCAAAGTACTGAACATTATATGACATAAATAAATAGATGTGTGACCTGGAAAGATGCAAGATCAGTTTTCAGTTTGACAAGGCACATGAGGTGAGGTAATTGATCCATTTGACTTGTAGTAACATGAGAAATACATTTGGTTCCCTTGAACAATTAGATATGTGATGTTATTAGTTTTAGCTTCCAAGCGCTTGTAAATGCTTCTGCATGAGCTCAGTCTTGGGAGACAGCTGCTGTTTTGTACAAGGGGGAAAAATGGAAGATGGGAGTAAGCTCTTTACTTGTCACATAGAAACATGACTGCTCAGAGACTGGTATCTGATTATTTCACAGTAATGCAAACAAATCTGAGGTAAAATGTCAATTGGGATGGATTTATTTTTAGCCTTTATTACCTGTATTTAAGCTTCATCACTTCAGATGGAGAACTTGGAATACCTCTAATCTTGAATGGTCTATTGCTTTCGTTTGTTAATTGCTAATACATTTTAATATTATGTTTATTACATTTATCTTTTATTTTCAGAACTGGTTCCCTCTCTGATGTGAAGCTTTACTAAATGACATAATTTTCCATAATATTAGCTGCTGAATAATTATTGTTCATGATGTCTAGGACTAAACAGTCAAATTCTATTGCAGAAAATGTGATTACAGAATGTTTCAAATCTATGGGGGCTCTATAAAGCATGTAGGCATCAACACTACTTACTGGCAAAATGACCTGTTTAGCTTTAAGAATAACTGTGTACAGGTTTCAGCAGAGTCGTTGACCAAGGTTTCAATATTTCACATGGTTCATCAATATTTGTGAATTTTTATTAATTACTTTTAATGATCCAAGTTCTACATTACCTAAGCCTATTTATTGTTATCAGAAATTAGTTACTGCTTTCATAATATAAATCAAGGAATAACATCCTGTTTTATTTTAAAATGAGTGTTGATTTTTAAAGATTTCTAAGACAAATATTTTTATAAAGGACTAATTGAAAGCTCAATTCTTGCCATTTCTATTGGTGATCAAAGCACTGAGTGTCTGTCTGTCTCCTGGGATTATGTCTTTTGAATAAGAAATAATAAAAAATAATTTGTATTTTACTGACATAATTTGCAGTTGTAGGAAAAACCTGTTAAACTAGTTGATTAAAGGAGATTATTGTAACTAAAGTGCCTGGCAGAGGAGACAACTCTGGAACAAATGATACTGAAAGGAGGCTTATAAATGACTCAACTTTATTTGAAACTAAAGGACAAAACAAAGGCATGTTTATCCAACTGTTCATACTGCTTTCTGTGTTACAGCTTGTTCAATATGTAATGGAAAATAACAATTCTTTCCATGTTCTGCACCTCCCCCTCACAGTGGAACTTTTTTCTGTTTGCTGTATTGATCTTTCCAAAAAGATGGATCTACTGTACTACTAGCAGGGATAGGTATTAATCTCATTTAGCAAACCCCCTTGATGTTATAGCAGTTGTCAGAGTGCTAGGGTCACTGCAGTTTATTTGTTTAATGTTGATTTTATTTCTAATCTTGAATGAAGGTGATTCTGTATAACTCTGCAGTGCAAAAAATTTAAAATTGCATAATATCAGATTGCAATTTCAACTCCTGAAAAGCTGGGCAATTTTGGAGAGCTTTAAGCAACTGATCACATAAACCAAAAATTAACTGCCACTACTCAATTGCACTAAAATATGCAGAGTGGCTTTGGATATATTTAATTCCCTAAAACAAAGCAAATGAGATGTTAAAAAACACATCGGCAACAACTTAAATAGATATTCCACTTTATTTATTATAGCAGATCTTGAGCACTTCCCTCTAGCTAAGAAGTTTTAAGGAGAGGAAAGATATTCTGAAATGGTATTAATTATGCAAGGTCTACAGGAAGAAAACATTAAGAATGTAAAGAATGAGAAGATTTTTTTGAATAAGAATTCAAAGCATATGCCTACAGTAGAGTTTTAATTTGGATAGGTTATGCTTTTGAAATTAATCTCCTGATCATCCCAAGCTACAATTCTTTGCTGTACATCATGAAATGGAACATGAAATTTTCATAATTTGGTATGATGTTCCGTGAGACTAAATCACTGCTGTGGCTTAACCCCAGCCAGCAGCTAAGCCCCAGAGAGCTGATCACTCCCTACCCCTCCAGTGGGATTGGGAGAGAGAACTGTAGAGCAAATGTTAGAAATTCACAGGTTCAGATAATGGGAATGGAAAAGTTGAGTAGGGGATGGGGAAGCTGTGCACATGAGCAAAGCAAAAAGAATTCACTGTTTTCCAGGGGTGGGCAGGTGTTCAGCAGGGCAGGGCCTGCCATGTGCAGCGGTGACTTGAAGAGAAGTGGCATCGCTCCAAATGTCCACCCCTTCCTTCTTCTTCCCCCCACTTTATGTGGTGGGATGATGTGACACGGTCTGGAACAGCCCTGTGGTCAGTGGGGTCACCTGTCCTGGCTGTGACTCCTCACAGCCCTCACCAGCACGGCCCTGTGAAGAGCAGGAAGGGCCTTGGCTCTGGGCGAGCCCTGCTGAGCAATAACAAAACATCTCTGCTGTCAGCCCTGTGTTCAGCACACATCCAAAGCACAGCCCACACCAGCCACTCACCAGGGGAGAAAGTTAACTATTCTCCAGTCAAAACCAGCACAACTGCAAAGTAAAGTCTGGGAAATGTGTTTTGTGGATGTTGGGATGTTAGTGGCTTTGAGTTTAATCTATAAATCTGCTGCCACCAGTCCTCGCTGCTTTGTCAGGTAGGCACAGCCAAAGTTGGGGCTAAAGTCTCATCAAATCTGAGATCAAACCGAAATCGTGATGTACCATGAGCACTGTTGCCATCCAGAGATGCTCTTCCACAGAAATACTTGTATTAATGAGGAATGTTATTAACATAACATTTCACAGGAGTAGATACCTGTTGATGGTTGTCAGATTTTATGAGAAAAGAGAAGGAAGTTTGACAGTCGTGTGAGGAAGAGTAAGTATCTTTAGGCTACTTTGTGCTTTTCAAGTAGCACATATATAGCACATATGGCTCTCAGCAGAGCCATTGGAAGCCACCTGAGATGCTATAATTTGTTTCTTGCATTATAGGCAACAGAGTTTTGCTCAATATAGGAGATACCTCCTGTAATCCAATGTGGTTCAGAGTTGATAGGATTCACTTTTCTCTGGTCTTTGAGTGGAGTTGGACACTTGATGTAAACGTCTGTAAATATTTGAAACCTGTCATTCATCCCTGACAAATAAAGGACAATGCAATCAAGGGCAGGAGGTAGGACTCAGACTAAATACTAAATAATGCAGCTGGGTAGGTAAAGGTAAAATCTGGCCAGGAGGCTGCAGAAAAAAACAATTCCCTTCTAGAAGCATAAAAGCTGGTACTATTGCAGGAGGTACTGTTCTGTGATAAAGGTACAAGCAGGTGGTAGGTTCTGTCCTCTCAGAAAAAAATTAAGAGAACTACAGACTTTGTACTATTGGTTTGTATCATATGTTTGTCATTAACCTGAGTAGCATTGCTTTAATTTAAATATATCTGTATAAATTACAGCTTCTTGCTTAATTAAGCTTAGTGAATCTTAGTTCAAATTTACAGAATTCTGTATTTTTAGTTAAGAAGCCAAATAGATATTTTTTTTTAAAAAAAAATACTGCATAATCTAAAGATTGCTGAGGTGCCTAGAATGAATGCTAATGGTGATTTCTTGGTTAATGCTTCACTATATTCAGACTATTAAGTGTGCCTATTGTTATGAATACTCTTTTATGAAGAAATAGATTAATAATTAATTTTTTCCAGAACCATTACTGTAAACATAATTTGAGCCACATTCACTTTTGTTAATTTTTTCTTGATTGTTTTTTGTGAGAGAACTTCTTCATACACTTTCCCAGTAATTTCTTGGGTATGGTTAAGAAAATGACAGAAAAAAATATGACATAAAAATATATAACCAGTGCAATGCAAGTATTTAGTTTTGTTGTGTAGCTGATTACTTACTAATTTACCATGTTGGTTCATCTCATGTGGGATAACATGATCTCTTAAACTAAGAAGTAATTCTTTGTTTATGTAACTTCTTGAGAATGTCTAACTTTCTGGTCAGTGCTGTTGACATTCCTGCCTTTGAAAGCCATCAGATTAGGGAATTTCTGGGGATCTACCCCTAATTCATTTGGTATTGGTTTAGATTAAGTCACTGTTCCCAGTAGTTACTAAAACTAATCTCTTGGAAATCAGAAATGAGGGCATTTCAGAAATTAAACTGCTTTAGTGTGAAGTGGTTCAAGCATAGATTGTAGTATAGTTCTGAAAATAGGAGCTGTCACTTCTACCCCCAACAGTGATAGCCTTTTGGTATCTTATTTCACTGTTTACTGAAAATAGAGAGGTGTAAGATATCTTTATTATATCTTCTACAATCTCTTCCATCTGTGAGTGCACTGCCACAGTTTCATTCTCCATCTGTCCCTGATTCTATCATATGGTTGGTTCAGTAAAACCTAGGGTTGTTTTCTTTGGAAGAGTCTCAAACAGAAACAGAGTGAACACAACTCAGTGAAATGTTTAAGCATATTGCTGTTATTTTAAAGTTCCAAATTTTAGCACTAGTGGTTTAGATTAAAATCGTTCTAAGTCAAATCCTGAATACAAATTGAGTTTGGATTTTTTTTTCCCCAAGGCTCTTAAAGCATTTTTTGTTTAATAATCTGTAAAAAGACAATGGAACATGTGTCACATGCTTGAATGCTTTGAATCTAAACCAGCTGGGAATACCAGTTAATAAGTTAAACAATAGTGGGGATCATGTGTTCTATAGTAAAGTATGAAAAAAACCAGTTTAAGATGTAATCATTGTTTTACTTTAACCTGGTATTTCTGTAGATATGGGATTTTTATCCATGAAGAGAACTCTAATATAGATGTATCTAGAAAAACTGCAAACTTTGGGGTCACTTATTCAGGAGGAGTTCTGCTCATTATTCTAGTCCATCTCCTTATTTAACCTTGTTATTTGTGTATTTCCACTGAAACATGGGATCTCTGGGAACTGGAGACTCGTAACACTCAAGTTAGTAAGTTAATAACAAATGTTTATGGAAGTGAACATGAAAATGAATGAATTTAGATGAGATGCTGGGTTTTCTTGATCTGTGTGGTGTTACTGTTTTAGTGCACAGTTCTAATTGTATGTGGAATGTCTGGGAAGATAATTTTCCCTGCCTCTCATGTTTTTAAAGCTGTGTAGGTTAGCGGGCTGTTACACGCTCCATGCTGTCCTCTTTCTCTACTAGTTCCATAATACTGCACAATTTTAAACATTGCTTAACACGTGTAGAAAGTTAAAACAATGAATATATCCACTGATCACATTTCAGGGACCAATTTAGTCTACAGGTTATTTTAGTGTACTAAGCAGAATTGCCTTTAATTCTGAAATCCAATTCATAAAGTTGTAGATAAATAGAAATGTCTTGGATTTGCTCTTCTGGACTTGATCTAGAGTTATTTGACTAGAACTGGCATATCGTGAGGAAATAGTTCTATGCTTTTAAAAGTTTTTAATAGAGACCATTATAATGAGCAGTTTTATATAATCAGATTAGCAAAATCCAAGATCTTTGCTCCTCAACTGTATTTCTGCCTCTGTGGTCACTTCTTTCCCCTGTACTCTGTCTTTGTTAACATAGCTCAGTGGATCACTGACATCTTCAGTGGATGCCTGCCAAGGTTTCAGCTCAGCCACTGGCTGGTAATCTTGTCTATAAATATACCCCCCCTCTTCAGACAAGCTCGTAATAAATGAGGGAAATTATTACTTTACACAAACCTGAAATTTCAGCATGGATTGTTGTGTGTTAGGTATCTAGAAACATAAAAATCCCACTTTGAATAAAACACATCTGAAGAGCTGCTCCACTTGTGAAAGTGCCCTTACTCTGCAAGTTGCTGGTGAGTAACTGCTGGTGCTTCTGGGCTGTGGGTGAATGTTTGGAGAGATGGACTGTCATGTGTGCGTTGTGTTTGCAGCAAGTCTAGCACAACAAACCTCAAACCTGACCTGTAGGGGCTGCCTCTGTTGGTGGTGAGGAACAGGGTGTGTAGGTGTCAACAGATGGTAGTTACAGGCAGCCTTCAAGGAGGATTTTTCCTTAGCCCACGAGCATATGTTGAGTCCTGGGAAGACGTGCTGTGCTGCTGGAAGCGTTGGCTATGCAAGTCTCACTGTAGTGACAAGGCTTTTGGAGACTGACTGTGAGAGCAGCAGGAGAGTTTGCTCTCTACCCAGGGGTCTGATTAAATTCAATTCTTGAGGCAGAGCTGCTCTTTGAGCACTGCCCACTTCTGCTGGGCTTGTTATTGAAGGAACAGATTGCCCAGAGGCAATTGGGTAATTTCTTTGTCAAATCTTGAGCCGAGACCCTGCATAAATGGAACAAGTTACGCTTAAATTATACCCGGACTTGACGTCACTGGTTTCTCTTCCACTAGGAAGCTGACTTGCATGGGCCCAGGCACCTGCCATCCTTCAGAAGGAGAGTGGCAGAACAAATACTGCTGTGGGAAGAAAGCGAAACTAGGAAAAAATATTTCTCAAAAACATTGTGTGTGTTATTTCATTCAAATGATCTGTCTGGCAAATTTGATGGGCTGCACTTCTATTAAGGAAGAAAGCAAAGTAAAAATAAGCAACTGTTAATATATGAGTGTTCTAGCAAGCAAACATAATAGATACACTATGGCTTGACAACACAGATAAATACAGCCCTTGGTTAAGAGGTATCAGTGAAGCATGAAAACCTGTTTTGATGTTTAAAGTGCATGGAAATCCTGCTCTGTGTTCACCTGTACTTGTGCAGCCTTATGATCCTTTTGGTAATCCCTGAGCCAGGGACTGGATCAGCAAATTACCCTGGGAAGCAGGAAAGGTAGTGCAGGAGAATGACAGGATAAGTGTATGAAGAGTGTGTGTATACATATATACACCACCCTCTTTTATTTTTCCTTCATTTATTTTGAGCGATACTAGTTTATGAATTTTCCCTGCACTTGTCTGCTTATTCAACCTTATGTCACATCCTTGTTTGTGCTAATACAGCAAACTAATTGAGGTTAAAAATAACCTCTATCTGGAGCACATACTTACAGGCACAAAGCCACTGAGAAAAGAGTGAGGGCATCCAAATTTGTCTAGTTCCTCAGGCTAAATTCCAAAGTTTGTAGAAGAATAAAGCTCAGGAAGGAAAGCTTGGGAAAGTGGTAACAGGTCTCTGGAGAGATAAGTGTTCACAGGTGCTGTGAGAGAAGCATTTTGATCAGGAGAATCTTGTAATTCAGTATTGAGTAAGTTAAGAGAAGAATATTAATTCATCAGTATTGATACACTGAAAACAAAAATGGGGTTTTTTTTTAAACACAGCTCTGTTTCTTTCACGAAATCTTTTTGGGGATGATTGTAGAGAGCCCCAGAACCAACAGTCATCAGTAGTAAATATTTCACAGCCTGATAAAGGAGTATTTACTGAAGCTGATAAAAGGAATTGCTTTTTAGTGATACTTTGGATTGGGGTTTTTTTTAATTATAGTCTTGGAAATGCTATTTATATATTGTTTGAGTATAAATTATTGTTATACAGATTAGATGTATGAACAAATGAAATAATTTTGTGCTAGTTTCCACAAAGTTACATGTACAGCCAGAAATTATCAACTCTGCCTCTGCTGTGCCACTACACTGAATAGAACTCTGTTTTTTCTTGAGTTTTCAATATCCAACTTTATGTTGGCTATATCTAGGGCAGATGTTGTAGCATTAAATGGAATAGATTCCATAATCATTAGTATGTAGGGTTCTGTTTAGCAGAAATATTTAGTTTTATTCTTCCCTCTGAGCCCTTGAGACAGACTTTGGAGAGGAGTTGGGGTCAAGAGGTTTCAGGGTATTGAGGTTGCCTCTTCTCTTTCTGTAGATATTTATGGAGAATTTTGCTATTTTTTCCCCACATCTTTCCAGGAAGTATGTGACACTTGTCTGTACATGCTTCATCTTTTGATGAACATCTATTAGTCAGGTGAACTGCTCTGTGTATAGGCGAGGGGAAGTTCAAACAAGGTATATTTGGTAAAGAAAAGGAAAACTTCTGCTGCTTCTGACATATATATCCTTCCAGGGTACACAAATAGTTATATATCATCCTTTTAATATTTCAGCTCTTGTTTATTTATATCAACATACTGGGATGCTCCAAAACATGTTCATTTTTATAGTCACCAATCAGCATGCAGGAGAAGTAAACCATGCAACTTGGGAATTGCTTATCAGCTGTATAATGAAGATGAATGGCATGCTAAATCTTATCTGATTATGCAAAAGTAGCTTTTTATGTTAGCAATGCCTTTGCTTTGCAGTTTTTAGAGAGCTGGGCATTGTGCATCTGATTAATCATGTAAAATGAGATTGAAAGAATGGAGAAGAGGAAAACGTGATGCTGCATAATCTGTGTCTTTTCCAAGCAGGTGGCATTACCTGATGCTTAAAATCTTGTTCTTTGTGGGAAAACTTTAAATATAGCAAATTATAATGAAATTCATAAGTTGTAGTGAGCCTCATTAACAACTGGTTCTATTAATG
This sequence comes from Parus major, assembly GCF_001522545.3. Taxonomy (NCBI): domain Eukaryota; kingdom Metazoa; phylum Chordata; class Aves; order Passeriformes; family Paridae; genus Parus; species Parus major. Next base: position 7,481,290 of record NC_031779.1, read on the forward strand.
TGACTTCTGGAGCAACTAATACAATCTTTAGTGGCAAATATTTGCTAGGATTGGTTACATCATAAATTGAATGATATACCAACAGAAAGATAGTCCTAAACTCCTAATCTTCAACTTCCCTGTGGGATCTAATTGTAAAGCAAATTTGTTGATGCTATCTTCAATAATAGAAACTGAATCCAGCTTCATTTGCCTTGACTCAGAGGTTCAGGCCTTGGAATTACATCTACCAAAATTCAGTTATTGGTTTCTTGAGTTTGATGTTTTTTCCCCCGTGTGTGTGTGAGCTCTCTTATTTAGAGCTGGAAAATGAACAATAAAACTTCTTGCATAAATTTCAATTGTCCTTGAGATCTGAAACATTGTGATGAGAAATCTCAAAAGGCACAGGATGGCTCATCCTGCTGTGCTCCTGAGCCACTGTTTCATCAAGGAGAATCATAAGTCTTGAAAGATTTGCAGGTGTCTGTTCTTGGGAGATTCTCATATTGATGCAGTTCAGAAATCCTCCTTCTGCAAATGAATGTTACCACAGCAAACTGGATCTGTGGAGGATAAGAATTGTTTATTGTCACAGCAGTAAGTGACAAATTGTGTCTATACAGTAAATGACTGCAGATGTTTTTTAGGGGTTAAAAGAGAGAGAAGTATCAGAAAGTATGGGGGACTGAATCAGGCAATATGAGTATGTATTCTGTTCATCCCCAGACTTTCTGTGAAAATTAGGGCAATAACACTGCAATGAATGGTAATGAAAGCAAATTATGTTATTGTTCAGCATCATAAAAACCCAAACCTAAGCACTGACTGTGAGTGCTTTTTCACTGATGTGCCAGAATATAGCTTGCTTTTTGCAGGGATTTTGTGTTGCAACACAGCAATATTTTATGCATATTACTTTTGTCACTAGCACTAGAGCTAATCTCCTCCGTGGTGTCCAACTCCATCATCTCTGCATTATTACCTTGTTTATAACTGCACAGTGTTTCTACTGTGTGGCAGAGAAGGGTATCCTAATTTTCCTTAAATAGTGGCCGCTTGAGGATAGGAAGCTAAGGCAGTGAATGCACATTCAGTTTCTGGTGGTTGATTGAATCTAGAAGCTTTGTGCCACATTTCAGGGCCGTTCTGAAGTGATATGGGACTGGTTATGAAAAGTTAAGTTTGGATTGTATGAACTCAAAATGAATCTGAGTGGCTCATTGAAAGCAAGATGCCCACACTTTTTCTCCTCAATCACACAGCCCCTTCTTTTCCCAGCTAGGAACTTCACAACAGCATTCAGAGTGAAGCATTTGTAATGTGAAATTGCAGTCTCAGGATGTGTTTTAATCTCAGGACTGAAATTCATTCTGTTTTCTAATGGGAAACTTCACACACACATAGGGAGACAGGCAGCTGAAAAATGTCTTGGAATTGGTTCAGTCAGACAAAGATCACTGCTTTGAAACATATTGGAGATCCTTTCATCTTCAGGTGTTTTAATTACTTGAACTTTAATTATTAAAATAATTACATTAATTACTTGAACTCAGGTTTCTATTGTCTTTCAAACAGTATTATTGTGGGCAGAATGTGACCTTGGCCTCTGGCAGTAATTGGAGTGCCCCATGTTTTCATCTGAAGGGTGCACCCAGTTTGCCTGATGATAACCAGGACTGTGACCGTGCTGGTTTTGCTCAGCCTCAGGAGCTGCTCCCTGGTGAAGGCATTTGCCCCCCAGGGTCATGGGCAGTGAAACTCTTGGTGGCACATTCCATAAGGAAGTGACATCCCTTGAGTGGAAAGATAAAGTTCTGTTTACACAGTGCGGGGTAAGAGTTCTTTCCCAAAATGCAGTTAACAGGACATGCCTCTGACAGATTTGCTGACAGGTGGCTGCTGAAGTCTGGGTTGGAAAGTCACCTTTCTCTTTTGATGCCAGTGTGAAGAGATTAATTCCCTGCTGCTTTGGACCAAATCAGTTATCCATACCAGCCCAGAAGGGTACAAAAGAGGTGGAGAAATTTTCATACTGCTCTTAGAGCTCAGAATAAGGAAGAGTCAGGTCTTGATAAGTGTTGGATGTCTAGAAGTAGTCCAACAATGTGTCCAGCAACCTGGAATGAAGTTTGTGATCCAGGGTTGTAGTTTTGTTTTAGGGAGCCTGAATGAAAGAGGTGGCTTCTTATATAACCCCAAACTCTGGTCAGATGCTGATCCACCTTTTTGGATCAATTTTTGTCCAGAAATAGTTGTTCTGCTCTCTAAAGCTTCCACTGTGGAGGATTTGACTTTGCAGAATTTCTCCTTGATGCTTTTAGCACTTCCAGAAAGGCATCCTTCATCCTGTGGTTTTAATTGAACACCATTCATTGTACCATACCCTCAGTCAGTAAACAGAAGAAATGAAAGGTGACAGTCTTTTATTTCCACCATCACCTTTCTGTCTTCCACTTGATGAACAAATCAGTGTCTTTGATTTAAAAATTTGCCTGAATGTCATAAATGTTTAGTTTCTTTCCTTTGAAAATGTTTATTTAGGCAAAGGTTTTTCTTGAAGTGAAGAGTTTAAAGTCAGAAAATTAAATGCAAATGAAAAAAGGCTTCTTGAAAAAGATTCAATTAAGCATCACTAGCAATAGGTCAGGCCTTGTATATAAAAAAAAAAATCTATCTGTATGATGTTTTCCCCTACCAGATGGAGATAGTGACATCCAGTCAACCTTCACTAAGAAATTGCTATGAACGTTGAGTATCTGAGCACAGGAGCTGTGCTCCTCAGAGATTTGCAGTTTCAGAACAACCTCTCAGTGGTGTTAAAAAAAAACAATGTTCCTCAGGTGGTGTTTTTTCACCTTGATTACAGTCTGTAAACTTCACCTATAAATGTCACTTCCTTTTCACATTTGCCTGTTACAGGTGCAAAAATTCCAAGATTAGTGTCTTGATTCTGATATGTTTGCATTTTGTATGAGTGTTTCTCAGTGAAATCTGTCCTGGGAAGCAGGAATTCAGAGCATGCCTGCAAAATAAGACTTCATATGTGCCTGCTTCATACTTGGAAATGCAGAATCTTGCCATTGATCTCAAGCTCATTGGAGGGGAAGCAGTGTCAGCAGCAGGGAGATGATTATGGCTGTGTTTCCTGGTGTAGGCAGGGGCTTGGTTAGCATCGCTAAAGCCTCAATTCCAGCTGTTAGCAGGATGGCATGTGCAATTACTTGTCAGACTGACAGGCTGTATTGCCTCATTTATAGTTTTTAAGGGTATGTAAAGTGCTTTAGCACAGCTGAGACAGAATTTAAAACCCTTGTGAAAACATGGGAATGCTGTGTTGCTGTGATTAGAGGAAACTGATGCGTGACCTAATGGCAACTTAGCTGAGAAGGAGAAATGATGAACCTTATTTTTTACAAGGTTAGAGTCCAACAATAGGAAGACTTCATGTCTGGAGGCTATAGTGGTTGATGTGTGGATCCTAAACCATTAGGAAGTGTTTGTGCTGCTGCATATTTAGAGAGGCTCAGGGAATTTATAACATGGTTTTCTATAGTAATATTAATTACATATAATATTTACTGAAAAAAAATTACTCTGCACTTAGACCCTTTGTTATTTCAGATCTAATTGGAGGAAGGGTTGCCCATTTGAAAATTATAGGCTTATAATTGGTTTTTTTCCCCTTTTGAGTTAGTATTGTAGCAGACATAGCAAATATCTATACATGAACAAGCAATTTATGTTAAAATATATTAAAATCAGAATTAATAAATGGAAATTATCAAGGAAATGAGAGTTGCTTGAGTTTTTGCTTCTAACCTTTCCATGTGTTTCTGATGGTTTTGTTCTTTTTTCTGTTTCCTAGAACGTTTATATGAATTTCTCTTTAGCTGAGCTTGGTTTTCAGAATGTATTTTGCTGTGTTCAGGTGATGTGGATTTTGATTTTTCAGGTCCAAGAGGTGTTCAGGGGTGTATCCAGTTCCCCCTTTGAATTGCCCTGGGGTTATCTGTAGCTGCAGGCTCAGCTGCTGGGGCTCCCTGTGCTGCACGAGCAGCTGGGGGTGCAGGAGAGGCTTCATCCAGGAGTGGAACCTGGACTTGGCACCTTCCTTACAGTCAGATGAGACTTGTCAGATTTATCATTTGTGTGTCTTGTAGGAGCCATCTCAGTGTGTTTCTGACTCTGGATAAATAATGAGTTTTTTAAGGAGAGGTATTCATACAAATGCATTCAAAACAGCTTTTTTTTTTTTTAGTTTTCCTGTCAGAAATACTCCTTTTTGGGCAGATGCAGAGTTTCTTCAGGGTTACTCTTGAGCATATTCTGGAACACTATTCCTGAGTAATTATTGAGTTATTTTTTAGGGAAGAAATTGAGGGGTAGTCAAGATTTTAAAGCTAGCTATAGACTAAATAATTAAATACAGCTGGAAATAGGATATCTTTAATGAACATGTTTTGTAACTTTGTTTTGTAAGTTTTATAACTTTGCTGACAAGCTTCAAACTGAACTTTATTCCTTTCTTGCTCTTTTTTCTTTCTCAAGTCTTTGGATTGACCACTACTTGAAATTTGTTTATTTCTTCTCCAAGTTTTTAATCTAAAATAACTGTACCCAGATACCACATTCATTACACATGCAGCCTTCTTAAAATGGAATTAATCCACTTTGTGTAAAGACAAGTTATGTTTCAGATACATTTTGTGAAAAAAGCCAAACTACTTAAATAGTATTTATATGAGTTTTTCAAGTGTAGAAGTTTGCTACTTCAATAGTTAAAGCTAGAGCTCAAATGCAGCTGATTTTTGAGAAGTCTTTTTCTGCTGTGTAACTCTTGCCAGCTGACAGAATAACCTTGGCAGAGTGCAGCTTTTGCTTCTTTTTCATACATATTTATTCTGCTACCCTAGGATCATCCAATGGGAATTTGTTACTTCAGCAATGATTGAAGAAATCTTATTTTTTAATCTAAGTAATTTTCTGTGAAGTTTAATTCATAACGTAAGAGCGCCTCCTGGGTAATAACTAAAAATGATATATTTTTAATGAAAAGAATTGCCTTGAGTCCTTAGTGTCCAGTAGACTTGCCTCCCGCTCTCCAAAATGCACAGATCATCTTCACCATATAATGTTTAATATTTCATTACAATTGAATTACTGGACAAATTCAAGATTAACAATAAAGATTGTCTCGGTTGGACTTGGGGCCTTTTAGAGTTGTAGGGGAGACTGGTTTCCAGTTGGTTCTCTTACAAAAAGAAACACAAAATTGGTTTGGGAAGAGTTCAGGCTAGTAAGAAACTTGCAGGCTCCATTTTTCCAGATTGAATACTGACACAGATTTATCAAATCCCTGTGATTTTGTGTGGGGGTTTTGAAAATGCTATGCTATTTGTTGTTCTATATGTTAAATGCTAAAATAAATAAAAAACTCTGCCCCCCCAGAAAGCCCCAAATCAAAAGCCACACTAAACCACAAACATTAATACCTAATCCTTTCTTCCTTGCCTTTTTTTCTGGAGGAAATTATTTTACACAGTTATCTGCAACTTAATTTAAAATTCAGTATAATCATAGATCAGACAGCATGTTAAATCTGAATGAAAATCTTGGCAGCTTTTAATTTTAAATTTGGATGCCAGTTTGCACTTGTAGCTTAATGAATTTAAATAGTTCCATGAAATTTGGAGAGTATTCAGCCTTTTGGATTAATTTAATTTTTGCTTTTTGATACATAGTGATGGCAAATATAGAAGTATTAGAATTTGGTCAAGATAAGTAATACTGGAAATGATTAAAATCTCATAGGTATTTTTCAATTATTCTGTAATTTATTTGTGAACTATTTTGTGTCTATGGAACAACTCCTGGTTCCTACAGTGTCATGAGATTTTATTTTTGCAGAGTGCTCTTTCAGCTAGATGCCTTTAAAACAGCCAGAGAATCATTGTAAAGCTGTGCAACTCTAGAGCTTCTGAAGTGTACATCAAAAGCTTAAAAAACAATATAGCATCTGGATGGACTTCTAAAAATACATTAAAATCTATTAAATGTAAGTTATTTTGTCATGTCTTGGTGAAGCTGTGAACTAATTAAGTACTTGTAATCTTGTTACTCACAGTTTAGGACAAAACATTGCTAATTGTCTTGCAGGAGTTATTGATGGTGATGGTGCATGCAACATCTTGTAGTTCCAGTGATAGCTCTTGCATTTTTACCCAAGAGTGGGTATAAAATTATTAAATTACATCTTTAAAAAAAAACCTTGTCTCTCTCCATGCTGTGTGAGGAAAATTTAAATACTCATAGATGACGTGATGTATTTGCACATGGAATACAAAATTGTCTCAGAAAACAAGGGATGCTTGCTTTTAATGGTGACATCTCAGAAGTGTCATTGATACCTTTCTGATTTATAGTGAAAAGAAAGAGATGAACTGAACATGTATGGAGTGGATCAACAGGAAAATCAATAAAAAGAGAATTAATTTACATAGCTTTACACAATGCCAAGGCCTGATTCCTGCTATTGCTTATCAATCCTGGCAGCTTTGCCAGCTGATAGAAAAAGCAAATTTTATTGATGGTCATTGTCTGTGGGTATATGGCATCACAACTTAGCAAAGTGCTGCTGGGTTAAAGTGGCCATTGTAGGAGGTCCTGGACTGAGACAAAGAGCTTCAGATTTTGCTTTTCTAATTAATCTGCCTGTTCAGTTGTGTGGGTTCTGTGGATTTTTTGCTTTTTTTCCTATTAGGGGCTGCCTATGAGGCTCCAGGCTGAGCTGTGCATTTAATAAGGTCCACTTCAGTAATCTGTGCCAACAATTCCCAAGTGCCTCATGCTTTTGTTCTCATTGTGGTGAGAAGCCCAGAAATTACATTTACTACATTTACCTGTTGTTTACATCCCACAGAAAGGACTAACAGGAATTTAAGGTGTCTAATTGTTTTATGATACAGTTGTAGTCAGTTGAAGAACTTTAGATGTCCAAAATGTTGTGGGTTTTTGATTTGTTTGGATCTATATTGGATATATAGGTAAAGAAACACTATGAAATATTAATCTGTGATGAATTCGATTAATTTAAATTGCAAATTAATGATTTGTTTGCTTCTGAATATTGATACCTTCACAGTGAAAATGGATTTACTTTACATTTTGGTATCTTACTCTGGAAATTACAAGGAGTCAACTTATTCACAGCCTTTTTTACTTATCAACAATTATCAGAGGACAGGTTTGCTTGAAATGTTGATTGAAATATTCCTACTGTCACTTGCCCTTTGTAATTTAAAATACAATTTATTCTTGCTCCTTTGGTTTTATTGTGAGTCAGTGGTGGGACACTGCTTGCCTCAGAAGATGATTCTGGGTTAGTCAAGTGAGCTCAAAACATCACATAAGCAGAGACCCGGTGCCTGCAGTCTCTTCACTCTGTTTGCTTCTACCTCTGATGGGACAGAGTCAACTCGTGAATGGTTTGGGGGGGTATGTCCCTGCAATTCAGCTTTTTTTATTATGGTATTGTCTGACTATAGTTGCACATTGTAAAAGTAGCTGTGCTGTGTTACTGATGAGTTCAGAAGACATTTTTAATTTCTACAAAAGTCTTCTGACAACAAACCTTTTATGAGCTTGGGGTATGGGCAGAAAGAATGGGACAAGTCTGTTGTGCTGCTTGTCTTCTTTTTATTGGCTAAAGAAATACCAAAAGTGTTCTTAAAATGGAATTTAAAAATTAATCTACAACTTTATTCCTCCTGCTGTAATTCCTTTCCAGGATGGTCTGAAGAGGTGTTTTTTTTCCCCTTTGTTTATTTCTTATTGTTAGTCACAGTCACCTTGGTATATATAGATGTATGCTAATTATCCTCTATCAGCCTGTTTAAATAATTTACAGTGTAAAAGTCTCAAAGGACTCTCTAGGTGGCAGGTCTGATTTAGAATAGCACAGACTTTGTTACATGGGTCCTTTTCTTTCAGCTCTGCCTTCTGTTTTATTGCCATGTCTCTTATTTTGGCTTTTAGATATCTCTTTTCCAGAGATATTTTATTTAACACTGTCATCCAGATACAATCTGCTACTGTAAATAATGGTATTGTTCAAGACTTGCCTCCTCTGTTTGGCAAATTGTTTTCTCCTCTGTGTTCACTTTGCTCTCTGCAAAAAAGCCAATGCTATTCTCTAAATATTCCAGTTAACTGTGTTTGTTTCTATTAGCAGTGTCTGACATGATGGATCTTAAACCTGCTCTGTGTTTCAATAAGCTGATTCTAGGCATTGCATTCAGCCAGACAGGGCTCTCTTAGCTGGCACTAGCCTCAACAGCTCACTTGAAGCATTTGACAAAAATTTAACCCCTTCTCACAGTTTATTTAACCAGCCAGTCTAAATAACAGCATTTGCCAAAATGGCAAGCTGTGTATGAGCATTTTTCTATTTATTTATTATTTCTATTATTTTTAAAGAGATTCAATTAATGCAATGAATTTTGTGTAGTTTTGTTCATTTCCTTATGACAGAGAAGGATATATATTCAGTTTATATTCAGTTACACTCTTAATTTTTTCTACCTAGTAAGTGTAGTAAGTTATTGCTAAGTGTAAACAGCATTCTTTTTTCTATTTTTTCCTGCTGTGAAATTTCTCCCTGATCAGAAATGAAGTTCTCTACAGTAAAGGGAGGATGTGCTGTGATTATATGGACTGTTGAGCATCACAGAGCTTATTTGGTAGGAGTTTTCTGCTGCTCCTGTCTCCAGCTCACTTCAGTGGTTACTGCAATGCTTTGTCTCTTCTGCTGAGCTGGGGAGAATGAAGGGATTGACCTAATTTCAGAGTGGTCACTGTGTTGAGGAAGCTCAGTCTGGCACACGAGCTCCTCTTCAAATTAAACAGGAAAAGCAGACAGTGTTTTAAGGGCATATTGATTTATTATTGTCTCCTGGGTACCAATTCACATGTTGATACATTGATGCATCATTAGATCCAAATTGCTGTTGTTTCTTGAGCTCCTCAAGAGAATATTCCACCTCATTGATGTTATTGTGTCTTAGATATATACTATTCAGGGAAGTAATATCTGCAGGCTCTGTAGCTTGAACGTGTTTATGGTGGCTTCTGGGCTGGGAATATGTTTATCTTTTTGTAACAGAGGTTAGTGACAGACAGAGCACATTTATTCAGACTCCGCTTAGTACAAAAAGAGGGGGGAGACCCCCTCAGGGATCAAATTCTGTCTTGTACCTCTACTGAAATCAAAATCGACAGAAGTAACTCTTGAGCTAGACTAGAACATGACAAAAATACAGACAGATCTACCTTTCTGTTTCACACTGGTATCACACAGCTTTTTCTGGTTTTGCCACAAGGAATGCAGTCTGAATCCACAGTGCCCACCAGCCCTCTTCTACATCTATTCCCCTTTTTTATCCCTCTCCATTTTTTCCTTGCTTGTGAAGTGGTTTTTATGTCTGGCTGCTGTGTAATGCCCAGAAACACTGGGTGGTTTCTGTGGACAAAGCCCTGCCACATGTTGTAAGTTAAAGTCCCATCTTTAGGCATTGTACAAGGACTGTTATCTAGAGGAGAGGAATGGATTCACTCTGCTCTAGTTTTCCATTAGTGTTCTACTGTACACTGTTTTTTGCAATTCCTTTTCGGTTTTTGTTTCTGTTAGTCGGTAATTGACATTTGCTTTCTCACTGTCATGACCTCAGGCCCAGAGGCTTAACTCACATTGCAGTCAGTGCTGTCACTGGCAAGAAAAATCCTCTTGCTCAAATGGGTAAACATGATTGAACAAAACATGTGGGCACTCTTAGATCTGAATGGAATACAAGTTAGAGCTGCCTCAATTGTGTCAGCAGCTCTTGTGTACCTTGGGCCAGTCAAGATGGAGATCTCTGATTTTTACCTGAGTCTGGTTTGTTACAACTCCACTTGTGCTTAGCCCAGGGTAGGTTTGTTTTTACCTTTGTGTATTTTATCAAACAAGAGTGTGTGTCCAGTTTTACAGACCAGAGCTGGGAACAGCTCAGGAAGCTGTTCTGTGGCCCGAGCTGTCTGGTTTGTCCTCTTTGCCTGGAACTCCTACAACGGCTCAAAAAACACCTTGAGAAATGGGCGTGAACTTGTGTGAGACCCCAAGGCAGTGCAGGCTGGAGCCTGGGACTGTACTGTAGTGTGTAGAAATAACAGGAAAATATTAAAGAGAGCAGACTTTACTTCCTTGGTTTAACTTTTCTGATTATCTTGTGTTTATTTAGTTGAAAATTAATCCATGGTGTTTTAATGGATTTCACTACAAAGTTTACAGCATGCCCACTTGCTATTTCATATTTGGCAGTGAATAATTCATTTTGCTAAATTGATAGTGAAGGCTTTCAGCTGTAGTTGCTGGAGTCTTTGAAATATGAAACTGAATTCTTACAATGAAATGGTCACAGGCTGAGCCATTTTGAAGGTTTGTTTAGGTTAGCTGTCAGCTACAGAATCTGTTTTGAAAAGATACTTCTGTTCACTTGCTATTTGGCTTATCTTTATTTTATTCCTTATGGGGCTTATCTTCAAATTAGATTTTATAGATTCATCATTTAGAAATGCATTTGTACTCTAAATGCATTTATACTCTGTAGTGTGTGTGTGTGCATTCATTCAGCATAGAACACCCAAGAGAAACAGGTATTTTCCAGATACAAACTGTAATTTTTCTTCTTTTCAGCCAATACTTAGTGACACATTTTTAGAATAACCCAGTTCTGCTTATTAATCTCAGTCTAGTCTTTGTATCACATCTTGATTACAGTTTCTAAAAAAATTCAGGACTTGTCTCCTGAAGATTCATTTCAATGAATTTTTCATAGTACAAGTCAATCACATAAATCTAGTGCCAAAAAGCAAAGTGATATGAAAATACCATCAAAATAAGCATGTGTAAACAACAGAATGCTTTCCAATGCTTGCCCAGTTGTATTTTACAAATAACACTGAATCCATTTATGATAATTTTTTGTCTGCTGGCTGAATTTAATTTAATACAATAACTTAATATTCTCCCCTTATTTGTTCAGGTCTTTAGATTTCAAGGGATTTGTGAGAAATGTGTATTTAATTCAGACTAATACAGTAATGGTAAATTATTATTCTGTTTTCAGTATTTGTCTACTAATTTGATTTCTATAGTCACTAGCATGAGAATATCAATGAAAAGTAGTAAAACAAATTGAGGAAAAGCAATGGAAATTATTGGTTTATTATTATTTTTTGTAAGCTTCTCAAGTAAATCACCAGTCATGTCTACCTTAGCCAAATGGTGGCATTTGCATATGCCAGGAATTCTTTATGAGAAGTCTCTGGATTCTTCCAGGGTACAGACAAAACAATTAAAAAAAATATTTTGCATTTTGCTGCTGGGACTGGTTGAGCCTCCTGGTGATGGCTCAACACTCATGAAGTGATTATTTGATGGAAATTTAAATTTCCAGAAGACATAAGAGATATGAAGAGCTATGCACGTGCAGTTCCATCTCACAGATGTTTCCTTTGGTATTTTTGCAGTTACCTGAGTTCAGTTCCAGCACTCTGTTCTTAATTCCAGTGTCACCTCAATGTGGCATTAGGAAAAAAAAATAAAAAATTAGGCAAGGTGTTTGAGATTCAGAATGGCTGCTAGTTTTATTTCCTTATAAGTCTTTAATTCATTACTAATTTCCTTCTTTTGTCAGATATTAGCTGAAAAATGCTTTAAGGAAAATTTAATTCAGTTTCTATATTTGGCTTTTAACTTTTCATCCTAGAAAACAAAATAAAAAGGGCAAAAATCTTTCTCAGTCTTTATTGAAGAGTTTTATGTGATACTGTCAGTTCTGAATATACAGGTTGACTTGAAGAGCTGTCATATGACAGGCTTCTCTGATGTATTTGCTCTTTTCAGGTGCACATCAAATGGTTTCCATGTAGTAACTGTTCCTTGGAGAATGGAAAATTTGTTCTCAAATTAATTTTGCTGTTCTCCAAGGTCTTTTTTTTCTCCTTTATTTCCCTGAGTGCATATGTGTATATTTGCTATCTTAACCAACCAATACAAACAAACCAACCAATGGAATTCCATTTAGAGCTTTGATTACATCAGTTGTCACTGAGAAATGAAACTGCAGGAACAGCTGTCAGTTTGCTTCTGTTAGCTCAGCTGAATAAAGAAAATGCTCACAAGTTAAATTTTTTTAAATGGGATATTAACCTCCCTAACAGAGATTATAATGGCTTTTAAAACAGCTCTGAAAACTCTTCCATGTCAATAGTTTTGACATGAAATGTGTGAGGTCCAACTGCTTGTGCTACACCATTTCATTTACCTGTATTTTGATTCATAACATTTAAAACAGTCCTGTGCTGCTGAGTTAATGTGTTTTCCTCTTATCTTCCACATGACAAATTTTATATAAAGTAAATATTTCTCTGTTAAAAACAGTGAAACATTGAAGTGCACTGTATAAAGCTGTGGATTATTAGGGATGGTTTTACCAGCTTGTCTGATTGTTTCTGCTGGGTGCAGCTGAGGGAGGCCACTGTGAGCAGTAATTGACTGCCTTGACTGATTCCATTGTTATTCCTTTTTCCTGAATCTCGGGGATAAACAGTTAAGTGGGTGGTGATTACGTTCTGCACTAAAATGTGTGCCATTTTACAGTAGAATAAACAGCCACAGAAAAATATGATGAAAGTGCTCTGGGTGAAAAGACCAGAAGCTGTTTACTCCAGCCTTTCTGGTTTAATTCACCGAGCCACAAATGATATACTGTGGAATTCTTTTTGCATTTTGTCCACAACAATGTTCTGTACCAGGAACCACCTCTTCTCTTGATTATTCTTCTTTTTTATTTGAAACTGAGTCTGCTGATGTTTTCCTACATCAAATCTTGTTTAACTGTAAACAGAGTCTGTCTGTTGAAACTTTGTGCTACCTCACAGAAATACAATTTGGAATTTATGATCTTAGGGTAGTATTCTTAACTCTCTAAGGACTATGCATAACTTCTCTAAATGTCTAAATATACCTAGGACAAATCTAATTTTTAGTATTCAAGGAAGAAATTTGAGAAAAATCTCATCTAAATATCTAACAAATATATCCTGGAAAGAATCTTGTAGACCTGTGCGGAGTCATGTGTTATGTTTTTAGAAGGCTTGTGACCAAAACCAATGACAAATGTGTAGCATTACACAACATTTTTTATGTGTGTGTGTATATATATACACCCACCTAATTAATTGTATTTTTTAGGACACTGACACATCAAACTTTACACTTATGAAACAGCCAGATTCCAGACAGTGCAAATCATACTTTAATATATTATAAAGCTATATAGTAAGCCCACTCCATGGGCTTCACATGCACATAAAACCAATAGTTACATAAATATCAAATGACAAAACTAGAAAGCAGTTTCTGCATACTTTATTTTACAATTCCTCACTAAGTATATTTACAGGACACAGAGTTTGCTTTAGTGCAATACATAGTAATGTTGCATAAGTACAAACTGTTGAACTTTTCTAAAAAAAAATTAAAGAAATAAAGCACTTAACTGATGTCACAGCTAAGTATGTAAAGCAACGTTAATAACTCTGAGTGAAAATGCTAACAGCATCTTTCTTCTCATAAACAATTTCTAGAAACAAACCACAAACCGGCATTACATATTCCAAACTACTACCCCTTGTACAGTACCATATCATTTAAAAAAATCACTTTTTAAAAGCACATATACTGTACTGTACAGCAACCTGTTTCTACAGATACTGACTTACTCTTTTAATACAAATATGATATTACCGTGGCAGTTTTGAAGAACAAAGTTATCTCAAGATATCAAACATCAGTAACAAACTCTGATAAGCACAGCTTCTTGAGAACCTGCTTTAACAGCATTTCTTCACAGTGATATTTATGAAAGGTTGGAAAAAGAGAATAGCATAAAATATTTCCATCCTTTTTCAGTTTTTATGCAAAAATCATTACTTTATATTGGTAATTATAAAATTACAAACACTTCCTATAAGTAACTGCATCTGTAGTAATGATAGAAAAAGTCATCAGTAAGACACCTAAAATGAGGCTTGCATAACATGAGAGTTTGAAGAAAAAACTAGGTACACCTCATTTTTAAAATAAGAGTAAGGGATGAAACTTAATTTAAAATAAGCAACACAGTTTAACAGATGTAACCTATTATCAATTAAAAAAGCTACTTATTTATTAATAAATGTTAAAAAATAATGAAACTGTGATGAGGTGAAATCAACATTTAAAAAGAGATGATGAAACATTTACTCTTAATCTTAGTTTTGGCACTTCATTGGAACAATTACTTTACCAAAGACCAAAATATGTATAAAAGATATACAGCTCCTTGACATACCTTGCAAGTATAGTACATAAGTACTGGCAAACACTGAAAACATAGTTAAACATTCCCACAGATTTGCACATGCATGCACTAGTCAGACAACAGCGTTGTGTTTATGTTCTTGGCGGTGACAATCTTGCATTACTTGGGTATTTTAGGCCGTTTCTTCAGCAGATCTTGTTTCTGTTTTAAGTCTTACAAATTCTTTAGCAACTTCATCATTGTTCCTCTGAGAAAGAATTCTAAGGATTGTTAGCCCGGTCTCATCCACGGAGATGCTCCTGAGCAGGGGGTACCAGGAGGCGCAGCTGCCCCTGTCGGCGATGCCCTGCAGCTGGATGACCGTCATGCCGATGATGCGATCTTCCCGCGCAAAGCAATAATCCTTCACCGACAGGTGAAGCTCGTAGGCTCCCGGCTTATCTTCGTTACTCAGCAGGCTGTGTGGATTAACAATATGAATTCAGAACAAGGACTTTGGTTTAAGTCCCCCAAGGAATTAATTCACTCTAGAAGTCTTGGACAAATTGAAGTGAGAGTGATAGTTTAAGTGTTGTAGCTCCATTTTGTTACAACAGAATATCTAGTTTTAAATGTTCTGCACAGGTAACCCTTCAGATGTGTCAGTGATAGAGCCTCTGCTCTCAGCAGCCTGAACAGAAACAGAATTCCCTCAATAGTTGGAACAGGCAGTTACCTCTCCCTGGAAAGTGCATAAAATGTTCAGCTGGTTCCCCAGCTGTCAGCGCCATGACTTTAAATCAGCTTCAAAATATACAGAAAATCCCTGGCAGCAGGCATCCAAAGGAGCTTTGTGGTGAGACACTGACACTGAACTCATTTCCACTCAGGCTTGGAGGGTAAGGGGAGGAAAATAAATTGGTCTGAGAAAAGGGCAGAGAAATACTAAATTTAAAACTCCAGGTTAGGTGGAAGTTTCTTACTGATTTAAAAATTAAATGGTAACAGCCTTAGATAAACAATACACATTCAGATGTGTCCACAGGCATGAAGGCCAGATATCTAGAGAAAATAATTAATGCTTCTGTCTGAACAAATACCTAGGCCAATCAATTCCCAGGGACAGAAATAGTTATTCCTCTATAGGGAAATAAATTTTCCATTTTAACCAGGATTTGTAGGTCTGAAAGTTTGGTGACTGCCATTCATCTTCATATACAACAAAGATACAAATTAGTAAATAATTTTAAAATGGTGTCTATATATCTATGTTAGGATGGCTTTTTTTGTTGTTGTTATTAATGGTTTAAAGGCAAAAATATTTTAGGAAAATTTTAAGAAAATATGCAATTCTCAGACATAAAACACTTACAATTGGAAAGTTTCATTATACTTTGGTGACCAGGTGTTGCTCTTTGTCTTTGTTCCATGTTTTCTTTTCTTGTCACTTAATTTAGGACCCAATATACAAACTTCCACAAAAGGCCGGAACATAGCTGTTGTTTGCCAGTTTAGGTTATTAATTGCTACAACTATAGAGAGATAAAAGAAATGAAGTTAAATAAAATTCCACTGGAAGAGTTCCAATTAATTACCCTGTATGGCTGTATAGGTAGCAAAAGGTGACCTGAGAGCTTCCCTATAGGATATCAATGCCTGGTAAGCCGAGGAGGAACCTTGCCCCTTCCCTGCCAAGTAAAGATGTCTGACTACTTTTAGGTTCAAAAGTATCAACTATAAACATGTATTTTACAAACCCTTTACATTTACAGCTTCTTTTTGCCTTTTACCTTCCCTGCAATTAAAAAAACAAAACAGCTTATACTAATCTGAATGATCCTGTGTCTCTGAAATTCAGATTTTGTTAAAAATGCAGCTTCTTAAGGCTTGGTACATTCACTCACCACTCAGCTTTGCTGTAGTTTTCTGGAAGTTGACTTATGTACAAGCAATTGAGAAGTATTATTTTACACATTTTAATTTATAACTCTATAACTTATAATACTAAAATTATCTACACAGAGAAGCATAGACAGTACTTGCCTCTATAATCTGAACTTCTGTTGATGCTGAGCAAGGAAAAAGTGTACCTCTAATCACCTGAAGTGTACTCATAGCTTCTCAAGAACAATAAACTTACCATTTTTTATTTTAATGTTGGTATGTTTGACTTAGGATGTAGTGCTGGGAGGTTTGATCTTTTTTATTGCTTTCTTTTTAAAGTTGGCTGTTTTGAAACTTACCTTTCACAGTGACTTTATGCTCACCAGTTCCAGGATGGGTAGAGACATCCACCTGTACAGATATCTCACCCACTGAATTATTAGCAGTTTGACCTGAAACAAGAATTATTGGTTAGCACACCTGGCTTCTCCATGCATCAAGAGAAATAGACAGTGAAGGGTGAGTGGTACTTTCCAACAGAAACACTTAAACAATTTCTGACGTGTTTCACATTTAAGTGGGAATCAGTTACTGATTCATGCACATACACAAAAGAACTGGGTAATTGCATATACCTATGGAACATGCCTCAGTGAAATAAGAAATCCTGCTCCTCTGGAACTTTCCATTTTGGTTGTCATTAGGTGTGTTTGTATCTTGAAATGCCTAAGTTGGTGGGTTTATCAAGCTTTTCATGTACCTCCCAAAATTCTTACTGCTAAATGTGTATTTAAAAAGTTACTTCTATATCACTATTGATGAATCCTTTGCTGAAGGTTTTGTCTCAGGACATTACTGGAGTTCTGCACTAGCACAGACAGAGGGGCTTAAAAATGAAAGAAGGTTGAAGGGATGGCAGATTGATTTCATCAAGACAAAAATCTATTGATCTGTAAGATTAGACTTGTTCTGTTTCTCCAACCTTTTTATTAACTTTTGCAAAATATGTTATTGCAAAGGTCTCTTAATCATGATCTCTTTCCTTTTCCTTTTAGCCCATAATTTAGAAGAGTGCTCTGAGCAGTACTGCAGATATGTTGTAGTGTGAATAGTCTTGTATGTACAGTACTGCTTGATATGGTTATAAAGAAATCTGTGCAAAGCATCACCCAGTTTTATACTAAAAGCAGTTGACATTAAAATGACTCTACATTCAGTATTGCTGAGAAAAACTCGTTTGCAGAACATCTCAGCCCGCAGAGACAATTTCTAGTGGAATCTAGAATATAAACTTGGTTTCTTTCAGTAATCACCCCATCCATCTTTCTCTTTCTGACCTGCTGAACAAACTAGAGATACAATTCCAGGACATTTAGTATTTGCTTATAGCATCTCCTGTTGACATTCAAGAACTATGGTACTTCATTTTAAAGTCTCTGATCTGTCTATTTCTGCTGTTTTGTTTTCTTTTCACTATCACTTCTTATACAGTCACAGCAGGAATTAGTGATTCTCACTGCACTATAGAAAGGTCCATTTATCCTACTACATTTAATAAGCCAATTTAGCTGACAATAAATCTCTCCATGCACTGCAGAGGATGACTGCACTTTTCTTCCTTTAGTACTGTAATATAACTCATTTGAAGGCTAACAAACCTATAAATGATTCTGCCTCATGTTTGAAAACCTTATGGATGTTTAATTATTACTCCTTGCTCTCTAATATCTGCTTTATGTTTTATTTGCTAGTCTATTTATATCATTCAAAATACAGCATCCTCTTACTGATGGGTCTTAAGGTGACCATGTGCATTTAAGGTGCAGTCATTCTTTTGCAGCAAATAAACTGTAAAGAAGAAAAAAAAAATCTCTGGCCAAAGACACTTGCTCATCAGGGAGCTTTTATTCCTCCTTATTTAGCACCTGGAATGGCATCAGTGTGAGAGCTGTTACAACTCTAATGATTTTGACAGAAGAAAGACATTTCGGACCAAGGACCAAGTCAAATATTTCTTAGTCATGATAGTCATAATCACGATATGGACACAGAGAAATTCCACTGCCTTCTATTCCTTAGGTGATATCTTTGGAAAAGGTAAACTTGTGCACTCTGAGTAAATAACAGAATATGCAAATGGAAAAATGAGTCATGTATGCTTTGTAGAAACAAAACAGTAACTCCCTTTATTTTCTACTATAATATTCCTGCTAAATACAAGAGATTCCTACTGAATCAGTCTGCAATTGTGCACAAAAGTACATTTCTGTGGAAAGATTCCTTTGTCTTGCTTGATCTTTTAGCAGCAAAAAGTTCTCACAGGAGGAGGACTTTGGAAACTAGCTTCTAGGTTTGCATGATAAGAGCCTAGCAGAAATAAATGGTATTCACATAAAATGAGTTAGCATAAAATTTAAGAATGTGGCGACTTGCAGTATTTTTGCCCCAAAGTCGCCAAGGATAATAAGCAAGAATCTGAAACTTTGTATGACTGTATCAAAATTTGTGGATGTTTATATATGTTTCTCTTTTTTTTTTTAACTCTGCCTCTAAGGGTTCAGGGTTTCTAGATCTTTTCTTCTCTGAGGATTAGAAAGCCAGTTCAGAAGAAAAAACAACTACCTGCAAACTAATACTCATGTATGACATGATTTTATTACCCAAGACTTAGAAAGCTGGCTGAGCAGTGGGGGAGCCAGGGCTGCTGACCTGGCACTGGTGCCTGTCTAACCTCTCCCATCTGCCTCACAGGCTTTTTCACCAGAAACCTGCTCATTTAAATACTGCACTTCTGCTTTGACCTTATTTTCTAAATGGGACATAAGAATGAAAAAGTTGAACAAATATTCAAGCTTTCATAGTTTCCAGTGCTCTAGGAATTACACAAGTTATGAAATCAGCACTTTAATCCAGACAAGCGTCTGTCCTCTTTTGATTGATGATGCCAATAAAATACATACATTTGTCTGGTCCTGAGCCACTAAATATCAGGGTGACTCATAAAGTTATTTTTCACAGGCTCCTAAGACTGATTTGGAGGAAAACATGAGTGCATTTTTTAACATTTTAATTTAATCCAAAAAGCCAAAGTTAAAGCCCAATTGTTAGATGGATGTAGCAAACTTAGATGATCTCTTCTGTGTGTTAGAGAAAAGCATGGCAGCAGAGAAAACTGATTTGGTCCATGTGCTAAGGAAACTGGGGATGAGCCAGCTTTGATCTGAGAGGTGTGGCCTCATCTATCCCTCTGTGGGTGTAGGAATATTTTTTTTATATATATTTATATATATATGCATGTATTCTGTCCATTGTTTTACCCAGAGAACACACAGGCCTCTCAAGAGGTTTCTGTATGTATTGAATGCTCTGCTTCTAGTACAAAATAATTGTTTAAAATTGATATCATCTAACTCATGGTTACCTGTAGCTTGTGTTTATTTTCTTGAACACTTGAGGAAACTGATTTACAACTTGTTTCTAATTTAGGTGCTTTACTGTTTCATTTAGGGAACAACCAGAAATTTTCTAATGTGACAGCCTCTTAAGTGAGTATTTGATAAAGACCTTCTGCTTTACCAGCAGTTTGGTTTTACTAATGTGAACTTTAAAAATAATTATTTTTCTGCCACTATTCTGAGTGCATTTCCTTTGCTATCAGCATATGCTGGAATACTTTTATTAGATGTAATTCAGCACGATTCTTTTTTGTTCTTATCTTTCCTGTTTGTTGCTTGTAATAATGTGCTGATTTCTTCAGCTTGTAATGCAGGTCTGTGGTGGTTTTTTTTTTTTTTTTATGAAATAAGGTTGTGTAACACTCAGTTCTGACCTCAATTTGAAACTACAGTGGATGAAGCAGGGATTATTTCTTGAGTTAAATTCTGTCTGAAATAGGGGTTATGAGAGAGCTGGAAATGCTCTGTAGGACTTAAATTTCCTGATAGAATACAGGTGTAGCTTTCAAAACATGACAGTTAATAATACAATGGTTTTGACAAGCAAAAGAAGAAAAGGTCTTTCTTTTTCAACTATAAGAACTGCTAAACAATTTAAGCAATTTTTATTTTCTGAAGTATGTCATCTATCTGCTTGCTTAAACTATAGTTAATATCAGATTATTTTTTAGTGTCATTCTGTATATTTATGAAATATTGAGGTTCTTCTTTGCTTTGTGTAATTCCAGGTTGCAAAGGAACACATAACTGAATTTTGGCTGTACAGTTGAAAAGAATTTGTCTTCATTTCTGATTGTGTAACTTTCTTCCCTGTGTTGGTGACTTCACAAGACAAGGATGAAATTACTGTTAGAGATAAGCATATTTTACCTAATGAGTATTATATTTTCTTGTTTTCAGATATATCTTCCCTTTTTAGCTTTCAATTGTCTTCTGGCATTAGAATGAAGAAATTGGAATCAGACCAGCTGAAGGAAAGCCTTTTCTGCAGCCTGCTAAACACCCAGGTAGGGTTTGCAGTATGAGCTTTGTGTTATGAGTATTGATTTTTCTGCTTAACTGATACAAACTATTGTGTAAGTCAAGCTAAAAAAATCCTGCCATTATGTATTATTCTCTAACAACATTTGTGAACTGGAGCTGCTGTAAATTTGTAAGAAAAAATATTTCTCTGTCCAATAAATAACTGTTTTAGATGCAAGAGTGGTGTTTACTTTGGAGAAATTAGAGGTAATAATTGAGAGCTAATTCAGAAAACTCTGTTTGAGTCTCTGTCTTTTTATGTAGCTTGGTAAAATTAAAATAATATTTGTTTAAATGTTATTAGTGTTGATGCTAAACAAATGTAAAGATTGACAGGACTGGCTATAGTTTGAAATTACTGAAGATTCAAGGCATTTGCAAAACTAAACAATAGCCATTTAGTTTTGATACACTTTAAGCAGTTTAAAAGGTGAAGGTACAACTTAAAAAGGTGACTGCTTCTCTCTCCTTTTTTCAGGAATGACTTAAGAGAAGCCCCACCAGTACAGGTCTCAGCACAGAGTAAGGGTAAGCCAAGCGTACCATGGATAAGGAAGGTTCATGCACTAGACCAACAGAAGTATTAGTGAGGGTTTGTCCTTTGGCTTTTAGAGTTCTGTCTTGATTGTGAAAATGTGGTTGAAAGTTGAATTTAGCTCAAGTTTGGTTAAAATTATCTTGCCCTGCCTGACCTGAAAATTCTTGCCAACTACAAAATACAAAATTACAAAATACATTGTCTTTTGCAGAAGCCTTGGAAATTTCCCTGAAATTCTGGGCTGGCTGCCTTCCAGCTGTGAACCAGCTGTGGGGTTCCAGCCCTACAGTGCTAACTCCTCCAAGTTTATTTTCCAAGTGATCCATGCTTGTCTCAAATAGACTGTACACAAAGAGTGGTTTGGTTACAAAAGATTTTGAGAGCAATCCATACAATAATCTGAATGCATGCAAGAATGTTATCCTGTAGCTGAATTTAGAGGAAAAAGCCCATCCACTTTTACAGCATGAGCTAATGTTTACTATGATTATTATTAGTGGACAAATAAAGTGACCATTTGCAGCTGACAGAAGTTCAGAATAAATAAAATCAGTCTGAGATCTGAACCTCAAGTGATCTGCTTGGCAATGGTGCACTGATGGTACACGATTCTCATCTGGCTGTGTTTTATGTGCTCTTTACAAAGGTATCAGTGACCACCTAGTGTGCTAAATACTGGTCACTCAGGCTTTGGAATTCAGTTCTTCTCACTAAACTGCCTTCAGGTTTTGAAAAATCTTTAGGTCTGTATCGAGGTCCATTGAAGAGACCCCAGAAGTGACCTGCTCCTTGGAATGGTTCTTGGCAGTGACAACACTTGTGTATGACTGAATAAGAAAACTGATCCAGATGAATGCACTTACAACATGCACTGCAGAATCAGCTGAATCCTTTCTAGGTAATACCAAATGTCAAGTTCAGATAGGTGGAACAAAATTTTGTCACTAGTTTATAAATCATTCTATGTATTGTTATACTGTTATATATATATATAGTTATATATATTTATTTGCAAAAGAAAATGCTGCTCTGCATGTTTTACATTTATGGTTTGGGATTAAAACAGGACAAGTGCTTAGCAGGCTTGGCTTGTTTTCTGGAAATGTTTACACAGAGGGACAGTCATATATTATATCCCCCTTACTATCCTATTGAGACCAATGTTAAAATCTATAATGATCAGACTTTCCACAGGATTTAATCTCCAAACAAACACATTGAAAGTGTATGGCAGATCTGGGATAACAGTTGAAGAGAAACCTCTCCTGTATCCTCTGCCAGGCAGAAAGGCATTTAATAAGCTATGTCTCTGAAAAAGCTAATCTGGTACCTGTACTGTCTGTATCTTTATTTGTTAGACAACATTTTTCTTTAGTCCTTAATTTTCATAGTGTGGTTACAGATTTGTGTTCATAACACTGAGTAAGCATTAAATTTACAATTTTCATCAGCATAGAATAATTACAGCTGGAACAGACCTCCAGTGATGACAAATCATTATATGGAGAAAAATAAAAAAAGGCAGTTACTGAAAAAGTTAGTGCCAGATTATGCTCCTCATTGTCATTTACCTCTTGCAGCATTTGTCTGTTTTGAAAAGTCTTGTGAGTCTGTAGTGTTGCTTTGAAAAGAATAATCATCAGAGTAAGAATACAGCAGTCAATTTCATTATTCCTGCTGTGAGATACTTTGCTTTTAAAGCATATGTCTGTAACAATGTAGTCTCATGATGCATTTGAAAGAGGCAGTAGGAATTATGCTTTCAACTATTTAGTGTGGTGAAACCACCACAGGAAAAACTATGACTCCCTGAGCCACCATTTTAAAAGTTTGGAATGGTTTTATTATTATTATCTCATGTAAATTTCTCTGTTGCCAAGATCTTTAGGAATGTGTGGGCACAAAGGCTGGGAAACAAAACTCTGGTTCAAGCAATCATTCTCCTTTAGAAATAGTGCAGATCGTGGTGTTGGATAATTTGGTTATTCCTGCTGAACATTGTCCTGCATGAACAGGAATACAGGAAGTATCAAGGACCATAACACACTTTTACAGAGCCATTATCACAGAATCAGAGAATCATTAAAGTTGGAAGAGATCTCCAAGATCATGAAGTCCAACCTTAGGCTATTTATGTGTAAATTAACTCTCCTTTTCACACTAATCAGACAATTTTTTGCTCTTCAGTTTCTTAGAAAAACTGCAGCTTTTTCTTGGTGAGTGAGAAATTATTTTAACCTGTGGGTAAAAGTAAGGCTGATTGTTGTCTGATTACAGTCATTACAGGAAAAATGAGCATCCAGTTCTATCTACAGTCAGTTATTGTACAATATATGCCTTCTTTACATTTACAATATTTGTTTTCCATTGTTTTGACCTTAATTATATCCAACTGTCTATTGATTATGGATTGGCAATATGAAAAAAATAGGCTGAATATCAATCTAACTCTATTCCAGAGAAATCTTCTGATTTGCAAGCAAGCTCATTTTAACTAAAAGCTAATGGTACAGTTACAGCTGTGGGGCTGGAGCTCATAATAGATGAGGATTTAATTCTTTTAAATGAGGCATTAAAAGATAATGAAAAGTTATGGGTCACTTTTACTTAAGTTTCATTCCCAGTGGCTACATTTCTAACAATACTGGTGTGCAAATATAGGCATGGTAATGTGTGCATAGAAATGAACACAGACCTCAGGCTAAAATCCTGATGAAAATCAGAATATTCAATTTTGTGCTTCAGGATTTATAAAAGATCATTACTTACGGCTACAACTTAACTATTTTTTTCTCTTGAAGCTACAATGGTCTGTGTTAAAGAAAAGCAAAATACACATAAAAGTCACAGTTTTATGCCTGAATCCATATTGTTAATTTTTGTGTCTGAGAGGGAGAAAAGACTCTACTCCCTACATATTAGAGTTCTATAGCTATTTTCTCATTTGTAATATACGAGTTATTAACAGAGGTCTCAGTTTTAATATGGAAACAGCTTAGGAAATCATTCCTTTGAAAACCTCTTAGGGCAAACTGCAAAACTCACGTTTCATGCTTTTTATATTGTGAGTAACATATTTTACTTCAGAAGTAAAAGCAATTGATTTCCAGCTTTACTCTTCAATTAAAACTTTCTGATTCCTATGAGCTGGAGCAGGATAATTCATTATATCAGCAAATTATATTTCCCAAAGACATGAAGTGGCAGGCAGGTCATTTTTAAAAATGCTCATTCAAAAGAAATCTAGCAAAGATTACTATTATGCAAAAATTTGCAGTTTCTAGAATGAAGGAAACATTCAGCTTGGAATATAAACATGTGCAGTACTCCTACAAATAACCCTGGTGTGCTCAGTGTGCAGCCAGAGCTTGGGGACCGCTCCTCCTGTGCCCCTAAAGGAACTGCCCTCAGGTGAGCTCCAGCAGCAGCGTTGGGAGAAGGGATAACATCAAATACATCACCTGGGCAAACTACTGCCAATGAACTCTAAAATACCGCAGGGAGTGGAGAAAGCAATCTGCAATCAACAACTTAGAACATTTAAAATATGATAGGATGTATTTCTATGTCCCTTACAGATCACTTACTCTGAGAAGTTTGTGTGGCTATAAACTTCTTTATCAAGGCGTCAGTAGTTTGTGTGTAAAGGCTGAGAGCATATTTGAGGGACTGTAGGTCTGGGCTCTTTTCCAGGAAATTCTTTTTCAGCCCACTTCCTCCAGCATGGAAATATTGCTAAAATTGAATAACAAATATGGTAGATCACAGGAAAAAAAAAGCCTCACTTACAGATTCTTAATTCTTAAATGAATGTTTTGAAGTAGCAACAGGCAAGTGTAGATTTATTATAGAATTTGAGATAACTGTCATAATCTCTATTACAAAGTTTCTTTCCAAAAGTAAAAAAGTTAAGCATAAGGGGAAGAAAACAATATACAAAATTTTGATTTTGGTTTTCATGATCTGAAGTATTCATTTGCCAAAAGGGAACAAATATTTGAAGCATTATTTTAGTTTTAGAGACTGGAATCAGTTTTAATTCTTTATCTAAAAGCCCCAAAACATCACAAACCCCTCTCAAACGAAGGCATGGTTTACAAGCACAGATAAAGAATATAATCCTTTTCAGAGAAAAGGGAATTTTGTAAAAATCTTCAGAGACTACTCTAGACTGTGAGATGCATGAGTAGCAGTGTGAGAAGAGGACCACTATTCTACTGGCACAGCTAGATTTGGAAAAATATGCTTATGACATTGATGCCATGCTGACTATGTAAAATATATATATATATAAAATATATATAAAGTATATATAAATATATTATGTTTTCAATCCCAAAGCTGAGTTTAGAAAAATTAGGGGACAGATTCTTCCCTTTTTCCTGCCATAATGAAGAATTTTTCCTGAAGTTTTTACAGGACAGTCTTTGATGAATCAATACATGTTTGCTACAATGAAAAGAATTATGCTACATCCCTTCATTTTGTTCAAACACCTCGCAAAGCATTATGCAACCTCCACTACAGTTCTAGGTCTCAAGATCAATAAAGCTCCCATTAATGGCTGATTAATAAAAGCAAACAATACTTTTCAGGAACACAATGACTACTTGATGAGATGCAATAATTGGTCCACTCTGTACAGGGAGTGCTGGGGGCTGTAAGCAGAATTTCCCCTCCCTGTCTTTTTGCAGTGTTGCCAAAGGAGCAGATGCAATGTATACATTCCAGTTCACATACACACATCTCCACTGAATGCTGTATCCCAGCCTTATCTGGACAGCTCAGACCTACAGTCCACATCTGCCCTTTGCATTTAGTGCACATATTTCACCTTCCAGTTCTCAAGATTCTGCAGGAGATGAAACATAAATATTTCAAGGCAGTTATTATTTACATTTCTGTATTGCTGCTGTCTACTGACTGTTAAAGAGAAAAAGTATCTTTAGGAGAAAAAACAGGGGATTGAAATTTATCAGGCTGCACCATTTTATATTATATTATATATGTTATATATATTAAATATTATACATATATGTTTTAATACTATTGGGACAGTTAGTTTCAAAGGTTCTGAATAAATCTATCTCCTCATTATTACATAATTATGTAAAATGTGTATCTTTCCAAGCAAATTATTTCATACAATATGTTCCAAACAAATCTCTCATCTTAATTGCTCAAGGGTTTAGTCATGATTTCACTAAGAATCATAATCAATTTATAAGCAAGTGTTAAAAATCTGCTAATATTTCTTGCTGTTGTGACAATTACTGTGATTTTTTTGAAGTTGTGTCTCCCAGTAAAATGTTATCTGCCACAGCAGCTGCACATGGCTGAGAGCTCCATGAAAGCTAATAGCCAGAGAAAGCAACAGAGACACTTGACCCTTATTTTCCTGAGTTTTAAACTATTTTTTTGTTTTTCCCATAAATGGTAAATTTTGCAAGCAAAACCAGCAATGTGATCCTATCATTCATTACTGTATGGAGCTGAATATAGAAAAAGGAGTAAACAAGGTTTTACAGGTTCAGCTGGATCAGTTATTACCCTGTTCCTTAGAGATGGAAACCTTAAAATATTTCCCCTGCTACTCTTGCTCCTGTCTGAGCGGTTTCTAGGTTTGCTGGTGACACAAGAGGTTTCAAAGTCACCCTGACAAAAGAAAGGGGCAGGTGCCAAGTGTATGGGAATCAGTGCTGGAGGCACTGCACTCTCAGCCCAAACCTGCCCAAAGCCACTCAAGCCCCTTTGGGTGCTGGTTTTCTCTCTGCAGTTTCTCTCTGTGTACAGTGGGAGCTGGAACTCTGGGCTGACACAAGGAGGTAGCAGGGAACTTAGTCTGAGATAACTGAGCCCAGAAAGCCACTTCTTCTAACTGTAAATTGAAAATTAAGCTGAAAAATATTAAATAATTATATAAATTGCTATGTTTTTTTTTACATAATACAAAGACTGATGATATGCTATACATATATATATAAAGTTAAAAAATATTTCTTTAATAACACCATCCACCATTAAATTGTAATTGTTTCTCAGTGAATTAAATGAAAGTAAAAACATAAAAGACTGTAAGTAGAGATACTTGTCCCTGCAGAACCCTTCCTTACCATAATCAGCTACCCAATTTTCTGAACACACATCACATAGCTATTTTTATCATTCTCCTATTCTTATCTGGGCAGCCATGATTTTTGCTTTTAAACAATCTGTATTTTTACTAAGCATTGCCAAAAAAATTCTATATTTTGATCATTAAGCATATGAACTACATTACTAAATCAACATAGTAGTCTTTTTTTCCTTGAGATAACTCATAGGGCTTGCCTTTTTTCACTTTCTGCCAGTGTCAGCCAAATTTCTGCATGATCAAGGTTATTTGTTAAGTATTTTGGAAATGATTTTGCCATATCAGCTTGCAAGTACAGCAGGCAGTTGTAATGCACATAGTCATTGCCTTACAATTTGAAAAGAAGTTTCTCAGGAGCCATTCTTTAGCTCAGTTAACGACTGTTATGAATTAACTATTACAATTTAGCACACAGATATAAGGATGCTGAATTAACAAAGGGATTTTTCCTATTTAATCTTTTTCCTTCAAATCTAGGAATTTTTAGTAAAATGGTCAATACCTATCTATCCATCTGTAAGAGTTTAAGCACTGGAATTAGAGTTTACATTTTTCCCAGCTTTTATGTGTTTAGAACAAATAGTTTGAAAGGAAAATTATTGGATTCACATACTTCACACAGCTTACTTTGGGACCATACTTCAATTTGTTCCATTTTTCAATTTGTTCAAATTCTTTCCTCAACATTACTAATTCCCAATTATTTTTATTTCTGAGAGAAACGCCGATTCCACTACAAATACAAATACAAAAAATGGCAAAAAGGGAGCCTTCTCTGTTACTTTTTGCTTGCATTGGAGACTGTTCTATTGCAAAACACTTGATCATAAGTATTTCCTCTTACTTATATCTTCAATTTTATACGTCAATAGCTGCCTCCTTACCTTCCTGATGTGCTGTCTCTTCTCAGCAGACAGGAAAATAATGCTGTTATTCTAGAAACTGATTGCTTTTAAGTTATTTACACCAAGTAATGATCCAGGCCAATGTGAAAAAGACTGATAAGCAAATTAAATTATATATTAAATATTCCTAATGACTTTTTTTGACTTCAGAAAGCAAATCCATGAAGCCCGTATAAAAGTCTCTGGTCTTTTATCTAAAAACCAATCAGTCACTCTTGGGCATTCCAGCACAGAGCAGAAGAACACACAAAGCTGTACCTTTATAGTCACTAGTGCCACGTCCATTATTGCACACTGCCTCAGGGTCAGGCTTTTGGCTTCCTCTCGGATCACGTGGTCCTGCAAAGCAAGAGAAGACTGCAGTTGGTTTTGAGAGACAATATTGTGAATATCTGTTCTCTGCAAAACAAACAAACATGCACCAAATGCCCCCCGAGGACTATGATTAACGGGGATTAATTCAGAATCCTTTCACAATGAGTTATAACCTAGAGCAATTGTGTTGTTTCTTGAAAACATAGACTGTAGAGAACCAGATCCACTGTTTAATACGGAGCACCTCTTTTCCTAGGATGCATTATTTCTTGTTTTGGGGGATGGGGGAAAGGTTAAAATTTAACTTAAAATAATTATATTAGATGATATAGAAGTAATTAATTCTATTAACAAACCTGACAGTTTAACAGATGTTTGTTAATGTGCTATGTTTAAAAAACACAGGGGGGTTCCTATTAGAACATGTTAGACAGTGTGACTACCCTCCTGTTAAATCTTTGTCTAAATAAGCAGTCAGTGAAAGAAGTAATATTTTAACTCCTCTAGCAAACTGAACAAGCATTCATAGAGGCCCCAGATGCCACATTTCTGTACGAATCTGAAATCCTGATGGCAGAATTGACTGACAAACAACTGACATCAGTATCAAACATCTCTGCTGTCCATCAAGTGGAGTCCAGCAGTGAAGTGCTGAAGATTTTACTGCAGAGGTACATACTATGTTTCAATGCACACAAATAGTCCACAGAAAGAAAATTACGCAACTTAAGGGCTTTTTCAGGACTGGTTACAGAAGCAAAGATATTTTTTGGTGATGTTTAATGCCCGTAAGGCCTCGTTGCGCAATACGGAAACGATGGCTTCTCGGCCCACGTAGTGATCACTTACCATATTAGCATGGAGTCTTTTATTCATAACTTGGTTTTAGTGAAAATATACAATAATTATTCACCTCTGAGTAGTTACTGCCATATTCAATCTTATGATACTATATAAGAACAAGGCATGAGGTTTGGCCTCACAGTCACTAATATTTCCTCCCTTTTTTTCGTTAGCACAAGCCATTCACAGCTTCATCTGGCTCCATTACCTTGAGTTTTGACAGTTGTCCAAGATCTTTGGCTGCACTGAATATCATCTGGGGCCCCTGTAATCACATTGAAAATTAAGGAAACAGACTCATGACAGCATATTTGCTTTTTATGTCAACACAATCTTATTTTCTGCTAGGACATTGGCCAATGTCACCGTTCTGCAAAGCTAAATAAAAGTTTCAGTTGCACAGGAGACACATTTTCATTCAGTTTATAAGGCCAAGTGGTTGAATGCCTGCAGCAAGATTCCCTCCAGTACCCTATGGCTGATACAAATATTGCACTTTCTGCTGAGAGTGGTTTTGTGTTCTCCTTTCTGCTATCTCATTTTGTGTTTAATACTGAAAGCTGAGGCTGTGATTGTTCTCAGTGTGTGTCAGTGAGATGTTTGTCCATAACTGCAGCTCTCAGGTGCTGTGCTAAAATGAACAATCATACTGGGAAGTGAACAGCCCTGAGGAACCTGCAAAAGCCTGCATAGAGGGAAACCTCAGCTGAGTAAAACACAGCCCAACAGTGTACTGTGAGCCAGAGCCTTTCTCTAAAGAAAAGATACTGAAGTGTTATGAAGTTAAAGCAGTGCTTTACAATAGCCAAATCCTGGCATGACACCAAAGGCCAATGCCTACACATTTGTCTCAGACAAACAGAACCCTACAGTAATTCCATGCTCACATCTTTTACCACAATTACTCCAAACAATATAATTGCCAGTGCAGTTACATGGCAGTTCAACAAGACAGTTCTGATTATGTGTATTTCAGAAAAAAGGTTCACCCAACTTACACTGGTCTAATCATTCATTAGACTTTCTGTTCCAAAGAGTTTCATTTTCCAGAAATAATTTTGCTTCCTAAAAGCTTCAATTGAAGAAAATGTGTTATAGAACAACAGGTTAAATCTTCATTATTTTTTAGTAGCGAGAATGGTAAGATAAATAAGTGTATATATATGTGAAACAATAAACCCCATTTCTGAATGTCTGTGCCTCTCACCCTCAAACATAAAGAAATATTCAGGGCTAGAAAATCTCTCACAGTTATCCTACTTTTCAGTGATTTTCTTTAATTATGTGTTCAGTAGTTAATAGAAGAATCAAAATAAACAGAAATAGTTCACAATGCCTACCAGAAACACTCTATGTAGAGGCTACCACTAAAGAATTGTGGACAATAAACAGATTGTCCAATGAATAATTGATCCTGCATAAAGCTAATAAATGCTCCTAACACATGATGGAAAATGCAGTTACCCAATTGAAATGCGACCTATGTATTGGCAGATAAAATTTGCACCAAAAAAGCTTGAAAACAAATCAATGATCTCAGAAAAGTAAATATGAAACTTATTGAAATAGAGGTTGTTTCTAATTATGCATAGTTAACAGGATCATGACAGTAAATATGAACAAATTCAATGACTGGAGTCCTGGCCATGGTGAGCTCTACTTGAGAATTTTTAGTAGTTCAGGTAATTTCATTACTATCTCTGCACCATTGATATATTTTCTATTGGAGTTTTTCCTGCCCATCCAGCAATATATTTTCACACACCTTCAATCTATTATAATTTAATGATATGTCTTTAACCTATGGACCCTGACCAGCAGCTTTTTAGCAGCTGAAGTGGTACTTTCGGATGTGTAACAGTGAAGTTGCCAAAGCTACACTGTGGCAACATCATGATTAGCTTGTCCTAAGATGGCAAATTTATTTTAAACAAGATTGAAAACAAAATGAATTAAGTTATGTTATCCAAATATCTCAAAAAAACCTCCAAAACAACACCCTCCCAAAAAAACCCCCCAACAAAACCCCAAAAAACTCCATGTAATTATGAAAAGGCCTCCAAGCCAAGCACTCTTGTTGATCCTTTGACAGGATCAGATTTCACTGTTGCCCTCAGCTCAGCCACCAGAGTTCACATCAGGCCATGCCCCACAAGTCCTGTGCAGCCACTTTCTGGGAGTATAGCTCCCTGCCCTCAGCAGGCTGGAAATGCAGCTCTGCACAAAGAACACCTCCTGTCCAGTCTGCTAGTAAAATACCCCAAATCCTTAGCACTATATTTGGTTTAAGCTTCCTGATGTTAATTAAGTGCTGCCTCAAGATGAGGAAGGGCGCAGCAGGCAGGGCTGGAGGATGGGATGGGGCACCCTTGGCTTTCTCAAAGCTGCAAAAATGAAAGTGATTGAGTTTCTCATATGACTAGGAACACTCTTCATTGTACTGGGCACAGTGAAGCAGAGAAAGAAATTGGATTTAAAACCCCTGTATGAGAGCACATGACTGCATTCTCTCCATGACTACATTCATAAAAACTGCTCTGAGCTGGGGCAGGCAGTAAATGAAGGAATGAAGTCTTCCTCACCAGCTAAGAGCAAGCTGCTGCACAACTCTGAGACACCCAAGAGCAACACACTGCCTGCAGTCCAGCTGTTACTCCTTGTGGTCAAGGTACAGAACAGGGTCAGGCACATCATTACAGTCCTTTGTAGCAGCTGAGAAGTACTCTGGAACACTTACAGTTTGATCTGTCAGTGGTGGAAGCACAATCTGCTTTTCTATTTTGTTTAAGACTAACTTCCAGAGCTCTTTCAAAACTCTTTTCAGAACTGTCTTCTCACAGATTTTTGCAGAGACACTTAAACTGGAATAAAACAAAACCACAAATCAGTCACCAAAACTAGCATTAAGGCTTCAGAGGTGCTTTATCATGCTCAGATTAATAGCCATTAAGGTTTATCTTTTCTCTACTAATAAAAATTTATCAGTAGCAAAATTATTTTGCAATATTATCAGTAAATATTTTTGGTAAAAAGACTTGCAGTCTACAAACCCATATAAATCTCCACTATCTAATTTAATGCTTGGTATATCACTGATGCATATTTATTGAAAATGCAAAATCACGATGAGTTATAAAGTTTGATGAATGATACAATTTAGCATTCCCATGCCCCTAAATTAAGTTTTAGTATATAATTTGTTTGTGTCTTAAAAATAAAAAGCAACTGTCTCTCTTGTTTTGTATTTCTACTGGGATGTAGAACTGGTTGCTGATAGCTAATGCAAATTCACAGCTACTGTTTGGAAGCATTTATTTCTAAATACTGATATGTCTGAGCAATATTGCTATCTATTACTTACAGTAAAATTAAATTTTTGGAGCACCTTTTCCACCTTAACTTTGAAAATTTCTGTCTGGGGAAAACCTGGACAAGGAATGAAAGGGATGTGTAACTTAGGAGTGGAGACCTTGAGTAAAGGATCAGTGCCAGGCTGCTTAGTATCACTTCCACCAAAAGGCCACTGGGGTTTGACAAGCACCAATGACCAAGGACATCAATGTGCTTACAGATGTGCCTGTGCTGCACATGGCCTTTCAGAACTTGTCACTGCTGAATGATGATACCATAAGTTAGGCTTACTTACAGAGGCCAGAATCAGTTTGCAGGAGCCTCTCAAAACTTAGCATTTTACCAATTGAAAAAAAAAAATAAATCAAAAAATCAAGGTGCTGTTTAGATGATGATCTGGTTTTTGGTGACACAGAAGTGCATATCAATAAGCTGTGGGACATGGGGTAGAAGCCCAGAACAAATTCCAGAACACTTCAGTATAGGAATTACTTTTGTTCTTTTGTTCAGCACAATCTTCATAACACAGCCTGTGGAGGAGAGGCCATGCACACCGGCTCATTTTCAATGACTCAAAATATGACAAGACATGGAAAGACAAGCCTGCAGCTTATGTAAAAATTGCTCAGTGTAAGTAAACAGGTTAGGCATGGGATTCTGCACAGAGTGAACGCTAGAAATATTAAAAATGCTATAGAGTGCTTCCAGGTATCAACAGTGCTTCAGAGTAAAACCAAGTGTGCCTGACTCCAGTTCCCAGTCTGCCACACTTACGTTTTGTCCAGGGAATCCATGAGAGGCCGAAGCACAATCTCAGCATCAATGGCTGCACTGTTCTTATTGGCTGCTGCATTCCCATTTCCTCTCATTTGATTCAGTTCATTGCTCATTTGTCTTACACAATCTTCAACAACAAATTGGAAACTATGGGATGAAAAAAATAAAGAGAATGAAAGAATTCTGGGAGAAAAAACAACGATGATGATATTGAATCAAGTTTTTAACAAGACTTAAATATTTTCTGCAATGATGTGATGTTCAAAATTGAAGATACTGTGGTGTTACAGTCTGAAAATAAGTTCTACTGAGAATCATAGCTCATATAATAATTCATGCTGTGTTTTGATCTTTTCCCTGCCTTGCTTCCATTCTACCACAATTTTCATACCCTTGTAGATGTGCCAAATATTTATTATCTGAAAGCAACAGATGCATCAAAACCTATAGGTTAGATGTGATTGACTACTAACTACGAACAACTTCTCAAGGTTTTATTTTTGGTGTGAAAGGATGATACAAACAGGTGATGATAAATAGTTTTTCTCTTGATGGTTAATAGGAACCAAGCTTTGATTCTTGAGCTAAAATCAAAAAATCCTACTGATTCTGCCTTGTTTGGCTCAATTTGATTTTTTCCAGATTTCATACAGTCAGTGCCATCACAAGGGTTTTTTACTTCTTTGCAACTACACAGAGCTAAAACACTTGGACTGTTTAAAATATCCTTTTGTAAAAAAACCCCTTGCTTAGAAGCACTCAGACTTCCTCCTGGGAGGAATATTTTTCACTTCAAGGTGACTGTGAACACATTCTTCCTCCTCAAGTTTTTATCTGCTCTGCTTTTCTGAAAACTGTTCTGTTTCCTAACTGATCTGGTTGAGTGTCTGACAGTCTTAAAGTGCTATTGATGTGATAATCTTTGGACAACATATTGACACAAAGCAGAACAGCAGTTAATCAGTCACCTGTTCAGAGGCAGGAAAAGTCTCTGCACACACAATGATTTGGTTTATGTGTTGATTTGTGATGGATCAAAAGGGTTTAGGATTAGTTTATGAACAGAAATGCAAAACAGATGCCAAAAATATACATGGCCTGTTAAGGTGAGAAGATAAATGGCAAAGATTAACTCGAGGAGAGTGAAAGAGAATTTAGTGTAAGAGAAAAGAAACAATCGGTTGTTCCAGTGGCATGGCTAATTGGTAAAAGAGAATGCAAACCTCCATGTGAAATCACTGGAAAAATCAGAAATTTTTCCAAATGCACTTCGGAGTACACTTACCTACACACTTTAAAGCCCTAGATAAAATCTGCATGAGGCAGCTAGTGAAACTGCTCATGGAAATTCTTGGGACTGGTCCCTCCAACAAAAGCCAAAATAATGCATTGCCTTGACGTTAGACATCTTTCCAACATTGTTAACCTCACAGACCCAAGCAGTAAACTGACCCACGAGGAATATTCTAGCTATCTGGAGCATATCCTGCACTGAGCTATTCTGGGTTTGCTTTTGCAGAAACCTAGCTGGCTCATTCAGAAAGAAGCCCTGGAAAGAAATAATATTCATGCACTGTCAATGATCCGAGAAGCAGAGCCTGGGAGCAAAAGTACAGCAAGACAATACAGCAAACTAAGCACACTCAGAAAAAAAGCAGACTGTCCACCCAGACTGCCCATGGAAGGATTAAATAAGCAACTACAGATTTTGCTTAATGAGCACCACTACAGCACTAATCCCTCTTCCTTAGTCTTCTTTCTAATTTGAAGCAAAAGTAACTTGCTACTTTTTATACCACAAGCCCTGCTGGCACAGCACCATACTCATTCAGGACTGCAGTGTGCACTCTGATTAATGAAAGATATTGAGAGTAAGGCTCAGTAGACAATTTTTGAAGAGCCACAGGCAAGCAAATGACCCAAGAAGGCCATTCACAATGACCACTTGAAGCAGGCTAAACACAGGCAGACATTCCTGCTTGAAGCAGGCCACTTGGAAAAAGCTGTCAGTCACAGGAAGTAACATAAACATGGTCAGAGAGGGAAGTTTAACATAGCATCAGGCAAGAAATAAACAGTGAGTTTGCTCTCCAAAAAGCAGAACAAAAGCCATCAGCCTCACCTCTGTAACATGTTCATGTCCACAGATAATGTTCAGTTGTCTTTACAGCGAGGTTACTGTTATTTGTTTCAGAGTCTAAACACACACACACACACAAATGCACACTATTCCATCAGGGCAGAAGCAAGCTGTGCCTCAGGACACCCAAATAACCACCCAGACTTCATCAATGAGGGAGATTTTTTGAGCAGAAATCTTCCTCTAAGGTTTGCAGTAAAATGGGTTTGTTACCTTGCAGCATATGTTACACTGAGTTCATCCAATACATTGCTAAGTTTCACCTGAAGTTCTTTTAGAACAACACTAGCTTCAGCATCCAACTGCAAAGATAAATAAGATTACATTTTATTTATACACTAGGTTTCTGGGGTTTCCATTACAATCAATGAATTAATAGTTATATGCAAAGGTGCACTGCACTATGGAGAACCAAATGTGGAAACACCTGTTGGAACAGACACAGAATTGCTTTAGCAGGCCTTAAAATACAATTACCATTTAAAAAAAATTATGGAAACATCTTTGATTATAGTAGGGAATGTTTATATTAGAAATCAAAACTGTGCCATTGGAAAATGACTTT
Source organism: Parus major (assembly GCF_001522545.3). Lineage (NCBI taxonomy): Eukaryota > Metazoa > Chordata > Aves > Passeriformes > Paridae > Parus > Parus major. The sequence goes on from NC_031779.1 coordinate 7,517,582, forward strand.
CTGTGGGACTGGGAAAGCTTGTTGGCAGTCACAAGGAGAGAACTACCTTTATCAGGCCAGTGGTATTCAACAAGACACACAAAGAGAAGGATGCAGGAAAAGTCAGTGCTCATGTTAATAGAAGTGCAGATGCCTTCATATTTTTATTATTTTTGTACCTTTCACTACTGTTTTTTTGTGATTTGCATTAAAGTTGTTTCCATATTTCAAATGTTTCCATAATGCAGTGTAAAATTAGAACAGCCAGCACAGAAAAAGATGGCTTGAAGACCATCCATGCCAATTCTACTGACAGAGTATGTGGGAAGGGACTCTACCAAATTTCAGTACTGCTGTTTCTAAAAGCCATTAGGGCAAACAAAATTCAAGCACAGAGCAACACATTCTGATGCTTTGATACGGGTTTTCTAAACATAGGAAGAAAGTTAATGCAGGGGAGAAATATATGTTTATATTTACAGGGATGAGGATCCATGCATAGGTTTTGAATCAAAAAGGTACCCTATTGATAATGGTCAACAAACTTGTTTATTTGCTATGGATTCTTTTTAAAATAAAAAAGAATAATTTTTTTATCTCCCTGATCTTTAGCACTCAGGAAAAATAATTACAGCCCGTTGTGGGATATGATAGATGATCATTGGGATCAACAGCTGAATGTTAATTAATAGCTGATGTGCCAGGTCTTTCAGCTGTCTACATCCCAGTGTTAAGGAAAGATTTTCAGTGATAAACCTTAATTTGTGGACTCTGTTCTGCGGCAATGTCAGGTACAGATCTTCTGACAATTTCAAAGGACACTGCACATTTAGAATACATAATCAGGGCTGTTTCTATTTGTGTTTTTCTATCTTTCAACTGCATGAGTAGTGCATGGTGCTTATTTTTCCTCTGGTGCTTCAGAACACTGTGGTGCAGCAGGTCAGTTCTTTTAATCACACTTCAGAGACAAGGGGAAGCTGGATAATTTACATGAGACTACACAGGAATTCTACAGCAAAGCAAACTGAAATAGATCCAATGATCTACTTTGTTTTAATCTTAGACAATCCTTTATCTCCTTAGAGGTTATGTGTGGGTTAAAATCATAGAAAATTCAACATTTTCACTATAGGTTTTGACAAGAACCTGATACAGGTGACAGGGGGGAATTACCACACATCCTTTAGAAGATAGTGTCGTGTAGAACTCTTCTAATCTGAGAAGCTCATGTTTTACTTATTACTGTAAGTACTTACTGTGACTACTTACTGATTAAGTTTTGAATTACTTTGCATTGAGAGAACTTCTGTTGCTTCTGTATATCTTAGTTGTGTCCCTGGCAGATACACTTTGACAGTTCATACACTTAAAGTGATTGCTTTCCTTCATATGAAGAGCAGGAATTAAAAAGCTAATTTTACTGCAATGTCTATATTAGTAAACAAATTAAGGCATCTATCAAAGGCAAAGATTTTTCCAGGAAATGCATTGCCCTAGGGAATTATACTATCTCCTTTGGAGGGATACATACAAACCCCAAATTTAAGACCACTAGAATATAAACATTTAACAAACACAGAACACACAGGCATTCACACTGAACACGGTACATGTCAAGGAAAACACAAAATACCAGGCAAACAGAAGACTCAAAATTTCTTAGCAGATCATGCACAAACTAAAGAATCACCTTGTTACTGGGCCTAGAGAGGTCAATGTAGTTACTTTCTATCAGAGGTAGTTGTGATAACCAGAAAACACAATGTATCTGCTAAATTCACCTGGAATTGAACTTAGTCCGGCCAAAGTTGGATCAAATGCTAATGCCAGATTGTGGACATTATACACATTATAGAAGGGTGCATGCAACTGTTAAACATTTTAGAGGCTTTGTGCTCACAAATTGCATGAACAAGTTTGTGTGTGCACAGCTGGAGGCATCTGGCAGGACCCCCAGGCCTGTGTGTACACATGCTCATGCTCATCGATGAGGTGGCACGGGGAGGCGTGTGACACAAAGAGGTATGCGGGCTGCCCGGCCAGGTGCTCACACCTGGCCATGCTGGCATCACTAGGAAGATGTCAGCAAGATTTTTAAATGCTACTTCTCTTTAGGTACTGGAAAAAATGGTGATTTAAGTGTCTCTCCAGAACTAAAATGTGCACTTTTCATTTATTTTATCACGTGGCTTCTATGTGCTAATGATTGTCCTCAGGTGTCACCCAAATATGCCACAGCATGACCTGCTTCTTTTTCCTGATATGGCAGAGCTAAGAGGGAAGCATGGAAGTGAGACCAAAGGCAATGCTGACCAGCATCTGAGACTATGGCAGAGAGGGATATACAGACATGAAAATAAAGTATTTGTGGTATTGGGGACTTCTCTTTTTCTCTTCAAGTCTCATTTGCTTCATAGATTTTGATGAAGGAGGAATGAAAACTAACAAACTTTCCTGAACATATACAAGGAAAATAAAAGGCTCTACTTGAGCAGATTATTTTGTGAAAAAACAAATCAAAACAACAAACCAAAAATAAAACACAGCTATGAGTGTCATTAGTGTATTATATCTAATTTAAGCAGCAAAAGAGAAAAAATGCATTTATACCTTGGACAATGTATTCTGGGTTCCATTTACTGTTCCCAGCATGTGTGGACTAGCCTTAAAATACATAGGGGTAGGTTGCTAAGGTTTCAAAATTGGATTTTTTAAAGGATCAAGTTTATTTCATTAATAATGTATAAATCATACTTTTATATAAATTCTTAATATTCTTGCCTTTTCTAAGCTCATATTTCTGTTATTTTACTATGTTCTTAAATAGCAGAATTAATTTTTACCCACAAGGGAATGTACTCATAAATCTGTTGGCACACTACGTAAGATCTGTTGATTATGCATCATCAAAGACATAATTAGAAGTTTGACTTTTTCTGAATGCTACACAAAAACTGAGAACACATTTGCTGAACAGCTGAAAAAATAATAAATATTTGAACATCATTGTTTCCAAATTCTGCGTGTCTTAAAACTGTAAATTTTTTTTTTTTTCAGACAAGACTTGGAAAACAGTTAAAAATCTGATGAATTTGGCTGCTTTCAATGGCTCGGATTGAGGTATTCCCTGCTGTAACTTAATGTGTGCTAGTATGGACATAATCTTGTTAACTGCAAATTTGGTGTTTTCTGCAGGAAACTAGAGAGATGCAAATTACTTTTGCATGAGTTAAATGGAACCTCTAATCTGAATTCCATTTACAATTTCACAAGTCTAATTACTTATCATTTTTCTAATGGAATTTCCTGGTTAATTCTGTTCAAAAAATAGTTTTACATATTTTCTGTGTATCTTGCAGGTACAGGTATTTATCAGGTCCATAACTTTAGTGGTTCTTTCTGTCTCTGATAGACACCACCCCTCCTCCACCCACACCCTTAGGACAGTGAGATGGGAGATGTTTGGCTGCCACTGCTCCAAGCACACTGAAAAGCACTTGGGCCTCTGGCCAAGATGTAAAGATGGACACTGCTGAACTATTCTGCTGAAGTCTGGTCCTGTCACCCCATCAAAGTCTTTAAGGCCACGTATAGATTGCTATAGGAATTCCTAAGCTTTATGTGTAAAATTGGAACTGAATTTACCAAAGTGGGAATATGATTTATCTACAGTAATAGGTTATATAATAAAGGTTGTCATACATAACCTCCTTTTGCTTTACACTTCTTTTTTTATGATCCTAATTACTGTAACTCATTTCTGCCATGTTCTGTCATCTGGTGTAAAACAACATAATCACTGCCTTCCCTTCTTTCTCTTTTATCAGCTTCCAGCTTGTCAGACATGAAAAAAAATATTTAGTGTAAATGTATGCATTCCTTTTGGATGAAACATACAGGAGCTAAACCAAAATTCTATGATGATGATCTGTTCCTGTGTTTTTGGACTTGATTAAAAAAACCCCAAACAAACAGTGGTTTGGATGTACTTTACTACTCTTTCTTATGGCAGACTGTTCTCATTGATATGATTTGTAAGTACTCTCCCTGCTTTGCTGCAGCAGAGGAGGACAGCTAATAAAGAAGCTCATCTTGTTCAGACTATTTTATTTTAATGGTGGGGGATCTGAGAAACCAGTTTTTTCTCTATTTATAGAGCTCCCTGCCTGCAATGTGCAATAAGCCTACTCTGAACAGAGGGATAGCTGCTTGATTGTGGTTATTTTGACTGCACAGTTTGAAAGACATACTGCTCACAGTGTGACACTGAGGAGATTAACAGCATTTAATTTTTCTTAGAATTAGTTTTGCTTCAACTGAAATAGGTCTCATTATTTTGCTGAAAATCATCTGACTTTTATGCCTTCCACAAGTGAAATATTAAACTGTTTTTTCCCTTCAAGGAAACTGCTTAGAAATTTTATTGCTGGCTTTGTTTCTTATGAATACCAGTTCAATAAGCCAAATTGGCCATTAGCAGTTGGGCCTTTGGAATAGTGAGGGGAGTAAATATTCCAATTGGAAGACAAACATTTCAGTGGCATTTTGATATGGGTGAAAAAAAAATTGAACATGAATGTGGTTTTCTTCAAGAAGTAGCCCTAAAAGTCTGAATGTATTTCTAAGGCCTTTTGTCTTAGACCATGAATGAGAGATGCACTTAAGGCACCTAATGAAGGGATTATAGGAAAATATATCCAAATTGTCTCTGTGGGTTGTGTGTTGCACCATATTTGTAGGAAATTCTGCTTTGCTACTGTAACAACCTTAATAATTAATCTTCATTAACATCAAAAGAAAACCAAAAAGGATGAGAAGTTATAAGAACTTTTGAAAGAAAATTGCTATGAAAAATGCCTAACTTAAAAAAAAATTTATAAGGCATTAGGAGCAAATGAAAAACTAATATTTTCTTGTGGAAAAGTGACATTTTAGAGGTTCAAGCAAATATTCTGGTTGAAAATAATTTGATAGAAATAGACATAAAATGTGACTCAGCTTTTTTCTGCTCTTGTCATTATCCTGATTTATGGACATTTACCTGTTTTCATGAATCATGACATTCAAAATTAAGATTGGATCCAAGACTTAATACAAAAGTACTTTGCACAGAACATAAAAGCACGGAGGACGAGATTACTTGTAATATTCAGAGAGGGAAAAGATATAATAGGAACCACAAAAACAGCCACTTCTGGATGATGAATGTCTATTTTCAAAGTTTGGTAAGAAATTTGCAGTGACAAGGCTGCAGAAGTTTATTTCCTGTTATCTGGAGCAGGAGTTATTTTTGCAGTGGCAGCTTCAAGGAGCTGTTCCTGGCTCAGCAGGAGGGACTGGAGTGACTCTGTCGGTGCATCTGGAGGCTGCAGCTCCTTGCATGGCAAAGGGGACCAATCTCACCTCTGCAGGGCACCACTGTGGATGTGGAAATATGAAATGCTGTGTTTTCCAGTTCTCTCTATGTAATGTGGCCACATTAGATCAAAGTTCTGTGAATCTATCAAGCTACAGCCTCAAGAAGAAAAATGATGATGCATGCAGAACTTAATTTTTAAAGCCAGCTACTGATAATATGGGTAGGATATTCATGCTCTAAACATTGTTTCTCAACAAGTAGACAGGATTTTTTCTATGGCTTGAAGATATGTTAATTTCTTCATCACATTTCAGAACAGTAAAAGACTATAGTCAGGAAGGTATTGAAGCACTGTTTATGTCCTTTTACTGTTGGACAGGACTCCAGGCATTTTTAAATCTTCTGAAATGAAAAACGGGGTAAAGCTGAGGGTATTTTGAACAGTTGAGTAAAAGCTCTTGGTGAAATGGTATCTTGAATACAAGCAGGCCTTCAGATATTGAAAAGTGCACTTAAAATGTTTTATATTTTTAGAACTCTGAAAGGCTTTACACTATCTGCCTAGTAAAACTTTCCAGTTTAGTGTCAACTGAATGCCCAAGCATAGCTCTTTTTGATTTTAGATCATAGGGAATTACACAAATGCATCAATGGAAATATGTAGTAAATATGACTGTTCTTAGCCTTAGAAAATATGGTCAGGAATAATAAAAGATGCTTACTATCACAAACCTCATAAGAGAATCTCTCTCCTTCTTTCTTCTGCTCAGTGGATTGCAAGTCAAAGGCATTGGACAAAGACAATGACACATTACAGACAAAACGTACCAATACATAAAAAGCAAAGTATAGTCCAATACAAACATTAAAATAAAGCTGGCACTATGGATTGCAACACAAAACACCCAGAGCTGATAGAACATTACAGATCATTAGCATGTGTCTGTGAATTAGCGTTACATCTTTGCAGTATTGTCAGGACGGTAAATCGGTCTTGTAGACTTCTTTTTTAACATTTTGATTTTCTTTGCAAGTAGAAGTGAAAGCTTTGAGTAGGTTGCAGATATGGTGCTAATGATCTCTAAGGAACTTTAAATGAACCAGGACACGGATATGACTCACCTCCTTCCCTCCCATGGACTCAAACATTTTCTCAAGCTGGACTCTTAATTGCTGAATGTTGTTCATCAAGATACAGGCCTACAGAGAGAGCATCTAATGTGAGATTGGGCATGAGCAACTCTTCAGCAGCCCCACATTCAGAGAACCATTACGGTTGGAAAAGATTTCTCAGACTATCTTCATTCCTACATTCTCAAGTTCCATTAGAGGAACTTCCTGTCCTCTGCTGCCTCTCCTTCCCCCTTAACTGACCCTTCTCTCTGCCTGCTCAGCCCATGACTGCCCCCTAAGAGCAGTGCTGCCCCACAGGGAACCAGGGAACCATCTCCCAGTCAGCTGGACAGGTTTTCTCTTTTAGAAAGCAGTGAACTTTGTTTAATATAAACATTAGATTCATAGGAACTCCCAATATTTGATATTTAGCTGCAATAGATGTCTTTTTAAATTCTATTATCGTGTGTAGGTGACCTCTAGACCACCACACTGCCCTGAACTGTACAGAGCACTGGCAGATGTCACACACAGGGATGTGGCACAAGGACTGCTGAGATCTGTGATGGGCTAAGGGCTCTGCCATTAAAGGTGAACAGTCTGAGGATGGGGCTGCTGTCATTGATCCACTGCAGATTGGTACAGCTGAACAAAACACTACTAAATACAGCAGGCATTGTGCTAAAAGCTGCCTGCCAAGGGAGACCTGGCTTTGATTGAATATCAATGATATTGAAAAGCCAGTTCCCAAGAATACTTTTCCCTGGTCTTGTTAAAGTATTGAAAATGTTTCCATTTGCTCAATTACATCTTTAGTGTCCATATCTCATTTATTTCTGAGCCCATGGCTATCTGGTCCTTCATTAGGAACTCCCTTGTGAAGCAGTGAGGCAACAAAACAGCACAATTTTCTTCTCCCCTCTGCAGGGGTAAAGCAAAGCCCAGTGAGGGGCAGCAGCAGAAACCTCTGCTCACGTTCCCTGCACGGGGATCTTCAAAACTCCCCGATGCACAAACTGATACAGAGAGGCAAGGCAATGCAAAGGGAAAACCCTAAACAAAGGTATTGTCCTCTCTTTGAGAAATAAGATGATACATTCACCATGTTCACCATGGTATTAGGTTGTTATCCACGGCATGTTTGTAGTCATCTTGTAATTACTTTATAGCTTTAATACTGGAATTATTAGCTAGGATTTTTAAATAATTTCACTTATTGTAGCTTTTACACATGACTGTAAGCAGCTATGAAAACGCTGACCTCCCTCCATTCATACTTTTTCATATATAGAAGTGATTACATTTTCAAAAAGTACAGTAAGTCATTTAAAGGCAATTTCTGAGGCAGAAAAAAGCCACAGATTCTTACTCACCACATTTTCTTTATCACAATAGGAGCTGAAGTAACTTGAAATGATTGCAGCATACTGAACAAGTACTTTGTTGATGGTCTAGAAGAGAAGATTCTTTTAAATGGTGAATTTCATAATGTAAACCAAAATTATTAAAAGAAGAGGTTTGCATAAACAATAGGCTTTACAGGTGCTCACACACATAGTATATTTTTTAGATATAATAAAAATAATCTCGTGATCACATTTTCAAATCCTTGCACAGCAGCTGGTGGGTAGTTCTTAATGTAAAGCAATCTTCAATAGCAGAGAGTTTAATTTTAGCAGTACTGCTTTTGAGAAGCACTGAGAACTCTACTCCTTGCAATGTACTACATAATTAATGGAACAGTAGCAAGCTCAAAAAATCCTCCAGGGTGACAATATGTAGACTAGAAATATAATGGAAATATAAGACAAGAGGAGCACTGTTCAAAGCCTGGCAATGTGAGTTACCTTACAATAATCATGTAAATAAGAAGTCTGCAAATGGAGAACAGTTGCAATGAAAGAACAGAATTAAATGTAAATGTGAACTTTTCTAAAGCCAGCAGGACTATAATAGAAATTCAGAGCTCGTGAGGAAATGTAACTATTGAAATAGAAAGCAGGCAGAATTGAGTTTATCGAGCAGCAGGTGAATAACTAGCACCTCAGGACTTCAAACAAAAATTCTTTATTGCCACACCTTGAATTTTTCCTTCACTTGCACTGCCTAATTAGCTAATTGCATTTCATTGAATGGCTCCATTAATGGAACTGCAATCAGTTCTTAGCAAGATAACAATTGATGCATACATATATGTATAAAATACATAAATGTGAAATCTCAGAGATTCTCAAGGTGGTAAACCATTTTGACAAGGTAGACAAAACCCAGCCTTAAGCCACAAACATCATGTCTTTCTGAGGATCCCAAGTAGATAAAAACCATTGAATCTTAAAAGCACTGGGATCACTTAGCTTTCAAGTACACGGCAACAGTGTCATTCTCTCTGAAGCTTGGTTGAGATGCATTGGCTTTAATTTACCTTTGCAAATCTTCTCATTAAATGAGATAGTGCTTCTGGATTAGGACACTCCAATTTCCTAATAATCTCAAAGCTTTGATTGAGCTGTGTGAAGACATCAACCACAGAACAAGAGAAGAGGGCATGATCTGATGTTTGCTGAAACTAGAGAGAAACATTCAAATGTCAGTATTTGTTCAGAGATCAAAACTGTATTCATTGATTCTTATACTTGAAAATCCTCCTAGAATCAAAAAAAGTGATAAAAAGAAAAGTCTCATTGGTAATACTAAGAAATGTGGCTTTTCACTTTTCTGATACTTTTGAACCTTTTAAAAATAAATCAGAATTTTCATTCATGACATCATTATCACATCATAGGTTAATGAAATGATACCATGGAATAAATTCTGTGGGGATTTAGGCAGAAGGAATCAGAGGGAATTAGAACAGGAATTTCTCTGTAAGGTATCTTCCAAAAGCTGTTATCTCCTGAAGTCTAAGAAGGATGTTGTAGGACCAAATATACTTCTGGTTTTGTAATAATATATGTCTTAATAATTTATTTATTCTCTTCCTTAAAAAGGCTCACCCCATCTTTTTTGTCTCTTTCTAGTGCTCCATGAAGAAATTCCATTGAGACATCCTCATTTTCATCCAGCCACTGAATGACAAATGGTTCAAACCACCTGAAAATTAAAAGCAATTTTGTAAAGTAAAGTAGGTATATTTCATGAAGATGGCAAGAGGAGAGATGTTGTACTACCCATCAGTTTGGCACCTCGTGTTTTTGTATGTGTTCTAATTGCTAAACATTCCAACAACCCTGGAAAAATTTTTGTCACCAAAATGCTGCAGCTACCAAAAGGCTTTTCAGGCTTCAGTTTCACAAGGCTCTCACTCTGGTGATGTAAAATAGGCAGTAGCCAATTTTCTACCAGTGAAGCATAGCAGGAATGCACCTTCTATCAATAATGGCTTTTTGGTAACTTTTATTTTTTATTTGTATCTCAAGTAATTTTTGCATAACTTTGTTTTAGTAAAAATCAGCTGTGTTTTATTTTTCTTTCATTTATTAAAAAAAGTAATAACAGGTCTCAAACCATCTCAGCTAACCAGCAGAACTGCAGAAGATTAAGGGTAGCTCATATACTGAATATATTTCTTTCAGGAAGACAGGTGCAAACAAAGCCAGCAGCTGAGTATTAATCCAATCCAGTAAGAATGATTCCAGTAGTATATCCCGTTAGCACTACAGCTTTATCCAAATTTGGTTATAAAACAAATGCAGGGACCTGCAACTAATAATGCTGCTGTTCCCACATCTCCTACTTTCCACAGACATTTTCTGACCAAAGCATTTTATCATCTCTAACAACCTGGAGTTACAACTGTAGAAACCTATGAAATAGCTAATTGCACATTTAGCACCTGGACTATTCCACTTAACAGAATGAAGAATTAAAGAGAAGAAAGTGCAAAATGTAGTTGTTGGTGCTACACACCTCGAGATCTCACACAAACCTGAGCATAAATATTTGACCAAAACAAGCCTTGCACAAAGCCCAGATTCACAGAAGCCTTCCCGAAACATCACTTACAGAGAGTATTCAGGCACTGCATCCTTGAAAGCAGAGAGTTCTCTCACATATTCATTATAAAACCATTTCACTTTGAAGTGCAAATTCATATAATCTGTGCTTTTGCATAATCGCTGCTTTTCATGTTCTGCAATAGAAGGAGTGGAAATAAAAACACTTAATAATGTTCTAACAGTAAATAACATTCTTGTGCCTCAGTGCACCAGTGACATAACAATACAGGACTTGTGTTTTAAAGCATAATTGGTTTGATTTTTCTAGAGGTAGGAATACCACAACAGTTTCAATTTTCAGGATTGGAGTACTGTTAGGAAAAACAAAAACCAAAGTCCAAGCCACAAATCAGACTTCTCCCCTCTCTTCGCTGCAGTGAGAAAAAACCACAAATTTGCTGACTTCCATTCTTTATATCCTTCTTTGGCTGCTACAAAATGGTTAAGAAGCTTTTGAATGTCAAGCTGGAAAAGACAACCATGGCTGTGCAGTAGCCAAAGGAAGTAACAGCTATAAATGCCAGGCCTACGTGAATGTGTGGAACCTGCATTCATTAGAGCTAAGAAAGAGGGATAAACTCCACAGCTCTACAGCCATCTGATTTATGGCACAAGTGAAAAAAGATGGTTTGATGAAGAGGTTTTGAAATTTTTCAGACCTCACCTTCTCAGTGTCCTCCTGTTTTCCATATACTGAATTTGCAGATGGAGGTGGGTGGCAGAAGTCATGGAGCCACCTGTAATAACTTTCTGCATTTCTGAAATCTGATTTAATTTGTTTGGAACAAATGTCCACCTTCCTTCCAGGATTTTGATCCTTGTTTTAACTTGTGCACTATGCTCTGCATTACTCACCCAGCCACTGCAGACCTGGTCCATTCCTTCTATCCTTTAGCTAACAGGCACTTTATCCTTGCTCAAATCTTTCATTTCCTTCTCCCCCAGCATGAAACCAGGGATCCACAAGTTTTGGAAAGAATAATCATACCTTTATTTACTGCTCGCAGCTTCCTAAAATCTCCACAGGTCTCATTTGTTTGAGGTGTCATGTCACTTGCACATTCTTTCCTAAGCAAAAGAGTAATTTCTTTTCCCAGCTCCCTTAAAAAATGACCTAATACAGGTGCTCAGCAGGAATAATGTTTTTGTGTAAATACTATGTATTAAGAACTTATCAGTTCCAAACCTCCTTACTTCTGCTTGCTTTGCAACACAGCTTTAGACAAATCTACTGTATTTGGATGGGAACCTAATTTTCTGTAACAGCAGGAGCATCACAGCCTCTGTCATACACTTGAAAGTAGCATTGGATCTTCTGTCAGTGAAAATGCACTGTGAAAGACACATTCTGTGTTTCCAGATCTAGTCAGGTACATTAAAAGGAAATATTTAGTTTTATTATTATGCCAAATCAGCACTCCAGTAGTACACCATGCCATCTGACAAGTGAGTGTTTCAGATGCATTTTATTATGCAGTGAGTTACTAAGTTTTGTGCAAATCAGCTTATGAAGTGACCTTGTGGGCTTTTATTGCCTTTTTAGCATTGCAGTAGCATTTTCACCTTCACTGCCTTTCCACCAAACTCAAGGAAAATCACTAAATCAGTTTCTGTTTAAATATTGCATTTATTCATCTTCATGCTACTACAAACTCTCCCCAGCTCAGTATCATTGTTCCAAGCATTAAACAGGACCACAGAGAGAAAGATGTTGCCTTCTCTCATGGCTCTGAGAAATCTTTCCTTTTTTATAGGCAGCAGGTTTTTTACAAACTATTATATAAAACATTTGCTCTAAAGAAGGTATTCTTACAAGGTAGACTAGTCTTTCACTGAGTACAATTATGTTACTGCTATGAAATTCACTGCACATCTCCTGCTGAAGTCATTGTTAAAAATCTGTCCTAGATTGCATCCCAAAAGAGTGGAATGTCTGAAATGAAGAGCACTTTTTTTCATTCAAGCTTTGCATAAATGGATTGCTAGATTATACAATGTAACTTGAGAATGTTTGCTATAGTATCACAAACCAAGGAAATGCTTATTTCAATTTTAGAAATGAGCTACTGCCACTAATTGGCAAACTTGTCCAGGAGGGTACAACTTATACATACCATTCAAAGATATTTTCTTTTTAAGGTTAAAATTTATAACACATTAAAAATGAGCACAGAAGTAATTCATGAATAATTGAACTTTTTTTCTGCAGGCTGTTATGCCTTGTAGAGAATATTTAAAGAGTCTCCCAGGATATTATTTCTAGTTACATATAAGTGAAAAAAAACACCCAGAATTCCTGACATAAATGTATGAGAACATCAGCAAACACTTCACAGGACATATGAGGTCATTCAGTATCAAAGAATTTTACCTCTTCAGTTAAACCAAAGAAGGGAGCAAACAGGTGCCCCTATGAGTCAGCAGTGACAATTTTAACTGGATGATAGATGGGTTTATCCATGGTAACCATGGATTTTGGTTACAAAGTGCAGCAACATCACTGTAGGTGTTCTGAATTTAGATTAGGACCAATAGATTGCTTTCTTAATTTCTGAAAAACTTGCACAAGCTAATGTAAATGTGAAAATGTGAGCCAGCACAGGATACCTGGATGCATTTTGGAGATCTGTGTCTATTTTCCTGGAGGGAAAGCTAGTGCCATATTTCCCTATACAGACACCCATTTTGGGCTTTCTGGAAGACAGCTGTAGTAGCTGCATAATATAACATTTTTAAAAACTACACTCTTGCTTTCCAAAATTATTATACTACTGAGACAGTCTGGAACTAAACCTGCCAGTTGTGTACAAATGTACAAATGCTCTCTGGAGAGACGATGACAGAAATACCTTAACATTATCAGAATCTAACTGATTCTAGGTAAGGAAATCTCCAGTACAGCAAACCTAATGCTGATAATATTTTTTATTTTGTCCTGCTCCTTTTCTGAAACATTCCTTGTAGTGCAGCATATTTCTATAAGCATCTAATAAGTTTTGTGAAGAGGTCATGTTCAGCTCCCATTCTGGCATTTTGTATATCACTGTGTCATGCATCAATGAAAAACTACTGATAAGATTCTTGTAAACTGCACCATCTATAAACTTTAGTTGTGTGTATGGGGCACTTTAGCTGCTTTTAGGAATTGCAGTTCCATTAAGTGTAACTTTTTTACATTGTTGATGCCACTTGGGGTGGGGGGCAATATCTCCTTAGGGGTGATGCTATAATGCACATGTGCTTCCACAGGCTTGCAGCAACAGAAACTTACAGCAACTGCAACCACAATGAAAAGTGTGTGGAATTGTTCCTCCTCACTGGTACAAACCACAGAGATGGGAACCCCCTCAAGAAGGCCTCCAGTGAGCAACAGCACTGAGGAAAAAAATAAAATCTTCTCAAATGTTATTTGTTTAACCAAGAATGAAGAGAGATTATTTTTAAAAGCTATTACAGGGATGCATTAATATATGCAAAAGAGCTTGGTATGTGATGAAATCAGCAGAGACCTGGTGATATTTGCTGTATCTGGCACATAATTCAATTGCAGGCAGCAGTTCTTTTACATAAAAACTTGTAAAGAAACATAATAGGAAGGACTATAATCCAAGGCACTTTCCTCAAAGGCCTTGACCAAACAACAGTACTTTGGAATTATGTTTGATTTTTTGCTGATTTTTCCAGCAATTGCTGAAGAAAGTTGAGAAGATTTTCTTAAAGCAACAAATAAAAGTCATAACGATGACTTACTAAGCAGAAATACCTACATACACTAAAGACAATGTCATGTAACAAACCGGAATAGAATCTTGCTCACTACAGAATCTTTTTTTTCTTTTTAACCTTGAGGTAATAACATTACTCCAAGTTTCCATATTATTTTTGATATGTATTAGTTGTTATAAAAGGAAAAAAGGGTAATCTAACAACCTTCACAAAAGATGAACATGTTAAATATTCAGATAATCAAACTGATATTTTGTTCAACTCCGATTTTTCTTATTTGGCTACAAAAACTCAGAGCAATTTTTTTTTCTACAGAAGTTCCCAAGCCAGTATTTTTTATAAAAACATGTAGTTAAGCTGCTTGAAGGATTCTAATAAGATGGTTTAAAGTATATTTCAAATCTTTATGAACAAGAACTTCAAGGAAATTAGTCTGTAAAAAATGAACAAATAGACTTCATAAACATAAAAATATCTTTCTAAAAAACCTGAACTTGTCCAGTTTTCAGGCTTTATAGATAATGTTTCAGGGATTAATAACTACTATAAAGAATATTTATGTGTAGCAAATTAATTACATCACAACCAGCTGGTTTGACTGACATACAGTCTACTGCTCTACAGTTTATTAAACACAAATGGTTGCAACTAAGCATATGGGATTTGTGTTTGGATTAGCTGCAAATTTTCTCATCAAAACTCAGCTGCTATTTTCAACCATTGTGACATAATTCCATATTATTTGCAATAATTACCTACCAATCTTTCCAGAGACTACCAGCTGCTATCTATTTCTTCCAGAGCTGCTGTTTCAGAAAACCTGCTATTTCCAAACTTGCAGTCATATAATTGGGAAGGGTAATTGGGAACACAAAACTGAGTATAGCTAGAGGAAGCTCTGGCAAGGAATGATATGGACTGGGTAGGAATTGGTATTCCTCCCTCTGAATCACTGTGGGAATGTTACGCTGAATGATGCACCTATGTTTTGGATAAAAGTAGAAGTTAATGCTCAGTGCACCTGATCCCAGTGCAATTTTCCCACAATACAGGAGTGGTTGCTATGCCACAGCCTCTTTTAATGTGGGTATTATGCCTATAGTGTTCTAGATTTAATCCCTACACTGCTGAAAGAAACCTGGAGCCTCTAATTGTATGAACAGAATAGCAAACAAGCCACAAATTAAGAAAAAAAATAACTCAAGGTTCATCACTGATTTAGAAGGGAACATTACATTCTACTAGAATCTCATCCCAAGATTCTTGTACTTTGCTAAAGGCAATAGAAGTCACTGGGTATTAACTGAAATAGACAGTAGAACATAACCAATTGATAATTATGTATAATTTATATTGATTTTTATAATCTGAAATACTACTGACCTTTCTGAAAGGGCTTTTTGTGTCAAGATGAATATTATAAACAAAAACCTGAAAAACTTCTGTCATTACCTCCTTTTTGGATTATATATCTCTCTAAAGTCCCCTCTAATTTTCCTTTAAAAAATATATTGTATCTTTCACAAAACACTCCTACACAGTCAATCTTTTCTCTGCATTTACTTGGAAATTTTCACCAAAATATCTTTGGACAGTTCACAAAACGTAATGGACTGCATCTGGAATATCTCCATGGGGTGATGAAGCTGTCCAGATGGGAAACTGAAGAAAAAAGAGACCAAGTACACTTATTAAGGCACCATGCATAAATTAAGAAAGGCAGTGTAGGTCTTCAAAGATTTCCTTATTATGGAGTCCTATTTCCTCCCTGGGCAGAGGAGCTGCTAGAGAGGGTCCAGTGGATGCCACAAAGATTATGAGTGGTCTGGAGCATCTCTCTTATGAGGGGAGACTAAGGAAGGGAGCTGGGCCTGTTTAGTCTGGAGAAGAAAAGTCTCCCTCTCTCAGGGGAGAGCTCATTAATGCATATAAACATCTCCAAGGAGGATGCCAAGAGGATGGTGCCAGACTCTTTGTGGTGGTGCCCAGCAAAAAGAAAAGGAGCAATGGCCATAACCTAAAACACAAGAAGTTTTATCTCAGCGTGAGGAAGAACTTTCCATTGAGGGCAGCAGAGCATGGAACAGCTGTCTAGGCAGGTCATGGAGTCTTCCTCTTCTGGAGACATTCCAAACCTGCCTGGACACATTCCTGTTGTCACCTGCTCCAGGTGACTTTGCCTTGACTAACAGGGGGGTTAGACTGGATGATCTCCACTGGTGCTTGCCAACCCTAACATTCTGTGATTCTGTGACAGACATCAGGGAAGGAAGACAGACTCTCTTATTCTGAATGGTGAGGAAAAATGGATTTGCTGTTCTTTTTTGTCTCCTTGCCTGCAGTGGAGGCGGCTAATCAATCCCTGACTTACTGCAGTGCGCTGTAAAAGCTGATGTGACATTGCCCCTTACATTCCGTGAGAAGCTCTCAAACCAAGAGGCCATTTGCTCAGTGCTCTGCTTTGCCTGACATTTCCCTGCAGGTGCAGGACAGCTCAGGGTCACCTGCCTGGTGTCAGAAAAGGAAGAGCTGTACATGGCTCCCTGGGAGAGGTAAATGTCTCATGGGAACTTCAAGGCCATCAAATACCAATGTCATAAACTACTTAAGAGATGCAATATGTAGAGTCACGAGGGATGTATGAACCTGCTGCAAACTACCCTATCTTCTACTCTAAACATTGCATTTGCCATTTTTTACCAACTGTGTTACATTGCCTAAATGTTTCAAATTACTTAGGCAAATTAACTATGATATCTTATTAACATTAATCATAACCATTGAACCATTCCATGTTTTTATGATTTGACAGCATATTGCTTGAATCTGAGATGGAAAACCATAAAGGTAACAAAGAGCATTTCAGTAGCATTGGAACTACTAAATACTCAGCTGTGCATCTTAAATGTAATTTTTGTGATAGGCTTCTTCCATTTACTTATTTCTTAATTTTTTTAAAAAATGTGTCTGTCTTCACCTGATTCTCTGCTCTTTGCCTCATCACTAATATGCAAAGTGAGCATGAAACCTTATCAAATAGGCATACTTGCATTTTAGAAGCAATTAGTAAAATGAAGTGCAAGCCAGGAAGAATCCAGCAGGAAGATATATGTGAGGCAGCACTTAAATAATTACCTGTGTTCTATTTGGTTCTGCCTGCAAATGCAAAACCAGAGAGGTGTTCTCTAATTCTTACCCAGCAAATTGCACTTAAGGCTTATTAAAAGATAATGTGGAAACAAACAGTTTTAACAGATTTATTCCATTTTCCTGGGGGTGAATCAGTATCAAATGTTTAGTTTAGAACTAATACACTTGCCCATAAGAGGAAATTGACCTCAGATTCTATAGGAGAAAGGCACAAGTGAATCTCCACAAGTGGAATATGCCTGAGAGTAAAACACTGAGTCTTTGACCTAAGAAAAGAGAGACTAGGAGAAGAACAGCTGCTATGTGAGGAAAGCTTTAAAGCGGTGTCTTAGTAAAAATGGGCAAGATTAAAAATAGCAGAGGTTTCTTGTTATTTTTAATTTTCTTTAACTCAAATATTGTATTATAGTTGATAAAGAAAGGTATTTCTTTTCCAGAAAGTTGTTATTAGTTACTGTTTCTCAATGAAGTCCAAAATATAAGGGGATTAATTTTGTGATTAGCTTACAGAACGCAGGAAGAGGTGCAACACATATGTTCCACTGCAGCTGTGTGAGAATTATGCAGCTCCACTCTGACAGAGATAAGATTAACAAACCCCTTGAGAAAAAAAAAGGATGAAAGTTTTCCCCATCCAGCAGATGCAGAGCTGCACTAAACAATTCAGGTCCTTTAAGAGACAAAGCCACATTTTTGCTTAGAGTATTTTTTTGTTTGGGGTTCTTGTTTTGCTTCCCCATACATAAAATTAGTTCAGATAAAAGATTTAAATCTTGCTCCTGTAAAAACGTGAGATGGAATAAAGGGGCATCATCATAGTGGTAAAGAACTGTAATCAAGGGCAAGAAGAAAGAAGCAGCAAAATATTCTTTTGGATTAAGATACCTACAAACTCTTGAGGAGGTCTTGCCTGCCCCTGCTGCTACAGGTGATATACAGCCCATCCAGCTGAACTTCTCCCTTCAACTCACTCATTTGTGGAAAGGGCAGGGCCATGTGATATAGAAATAACCTGTAATTATTAATCAGTGTACGGTTCATTTAAAGCACCATTTACACTCATAACCTACCCTGCATGACGATGCCAGTATAAGTGGACTAACAAAAAATTGCCTTTGTCACAATTAGGCAATGATCAGGAAAAGTTTATACACAATTTTTTTACAATAAGTGATTCCCTGAGTAAGAGTTAATAATAATGTTTAAGAACAAGAGCAATAGTAATTGGTTAGAAGAAGAATAAATCAGGACAGAGCTATCATTATTAAATATATAGGACAATATACACTGCTAGTATTGTGTGACAACTTAAGATGAAGTCAGACATTCACTGATGCACTACATTTTTTCTAGGAAATCTGGCACCATGAACACACCTACAGTCAGAGAAGCTTGAGCTTACTAATATTACTGTAGATTTGTACTTTGGTACTACTCAGTGTTCTGATGGTGGTTCAATGTGTAAAATCCAAGAAAATGGGTTAGAGAACAAGGAAATTCTAGATATAATAGTCCCAACCTCAAGGTTGTGCCATACCAGAGAACTCCGAGGTCGTTCCAAGTCAGATTACACAGTGCTACAGCTCAATATGAATCCATGAAGAAGTATTAACTCAGCCCCATGGGAGCAGTTTTGTCCACTTCATCTGTCTTAACTACTGGGTCTAATTAACTCCAACAAAATAGTGCCATTTGGTATGGCTATGGTGATTTTTAGGCAAGCCTGGAGAGCTCTGCTTTGCCCTCAACAGGTGGATTCTCATATTCACAAAGCTCAGCCCCTCAGGACATACAGAATGTACCTGCTGTTACTACCGTCCTTGTCTGTCAAGGTGAATAAAGAACGTTTCTAACTCCCCTTTTCCTCTGATCACAACAACATTCTATCTTATCTTCCAAAGGAAGGTTTAACTCCAACTGTAATCTCCTTTCATTTGCCTTTACAGACTCTCTGAGTTGCCATAGAGGACTCTTAATTCCTCAGGTGTCTGAAAAGAAGCATAGAATACATTTGTTGAAAAGTGCCAATGCAGAAATGAGACTGACTAAAATAAAAAGGTTTTATATTTTGATAGTGATGACATCCTGCATTCTTGTAGATGCTGCCTTCTTGTCCTTTACAAAACCTCAGTCTTACCTTCCTTCACCTCTGTAGCCTTCCCTAGACCAAGACAACATTCCAACTTAATGGGAACTTTGTAAATTGTAAATTTGGAGTGAAAATAGACTTGAAATCTGCCACCAAATGGCGTGACCTTTCCCTGGGCAGCATTAGCCTTTTTGGCTTTTTTCTATGCTGTGTGCTCAGCATCAGCTCCCTGCCTCTCCTCTTTCAAATCACTTTATCAGTTTCTGTCACAGAAGAAGTATCTGTCAGGGAAACAGGAAAATAGTATCTTCTTAAGCACTGAAGACACCAGCAAACTTGAAAAGCAAATCTACATTAAACTCATAAAATGGTGGAATGACTACCTCCTTTTCCCATTTTTATAAGGCCTTCAGAATCCTAGCTCTGCAGGATGGAGACTGTCTATTGCTGTATTTACACAGCAGCCAACTAATTTCTGGCCTGATTCTGGTCTTGACTTCTGGCCACTACCAGAATTAGATTACTATAATAACAGCAATTAAGATGTTCTCTTTCTAACAGACTGGATAGTTTGAGACATTCGATCTGACCTACTCAAAAGTTACAGATCCAAAAGATCTAAAAAAAGACACTGATGACAAAGAATAAAAAAAAATTGCAATTGCATGTCTAATTTCAGCTTATTACTCTCTCATCCTCTTTTAACCCTTGCATCTTCATACTTGTAAAGGAAAAGATTTTCTACCATATGAAGTCAGTAACAAATCATATGCACTGTTGGTGAAATTCTCTCTGTTCTCATTTGTTTGCAGCATAAATATGGAATAATTGGGGGATCAGACAGTACAAAAATATTGACATTCTATAAGATCAGGTGTTTGTGTAAACTAAACACCAAACAACAATCTATAATCTACCATGAAAACCACTGATATTTCATGAATAACCTGCAAAGAAGAAAAACACCCCAAAGAGACCAAATCTAATGAAGCCAATTCTCAAAGAAAAACGTGATACCTTCTTCAAGCAAAATCTATACATGAAAATAATCCGTTAGACCAGAAAAAAAAAATATAACTGGTGTGAACTCAATTTGTTGAAGTCTGCCTAAAACTTTTAACACTACACAAAGGCTAAACATTTGAATTAACTTCAACTGGAAGAAAATCAAGAATGAAATATGAACTCAATACCAGATTTTAGTACAGTTTTGTTACCAAGGCATGTCAGCTTGGCACAGTGTAGCCCTGATCTTGGCAGCTGTGCAGACCTGAACTGTGCTTTGGGATGTCCTTTCCTCCCTCACCAAAACACTGAGCTGCTCCCCCAAAGCCAATTTACTGCCTTGGTACTCTCAGAGACATGGCTTTGCCCTTTAGCCAAAGACCACTTCCATGGCAGCTGCTGTCCCCTCTGACTTCTCCATGCCACAGCAGCAGCCTCCTTGCTGGAGTGTCCTGGCAAGGACCAAAGGAGAAGAGAAGCAGAGGGTGTGTGGTGCTGGCTGGTGCCCCTCCCAGGCCTGCTGACTGGTTCTACAAGAGGAGGTGGGCAGAGGGCACTGCTGGAGGGCAGCAATCTGCAGTGCACACACCCCATGAGCAGATCCAGGTGGGATTCAGCTGTATGGAGAGAGCCAGAACAGCCATTCTGACCTGTGCTAAGGAAAAAGGGAAAAGGAATGGAAAGATGATACCCCAGTGTTTGCTGTCTTCTTATTTCCTGAATTTAAACTGATGGGTGTGGCTGGATATATTTGTGAATACATAAAGTGGGTAGAACTGGAAACAGGATCTCAGTTGAGCTAATGTAATCTTTTTCATCACATGAGCAATCCTTTTGCAAACAATGCTGGACCAGTTCAGTGCTTCTTGATTGGATGCAGAAAGGAATCAACTTTGTAACACAAAAGACGCTGCTTCAGGAGATTAACGCTAAATTGGAGTAGGGAAAGATTGCAATCACAGCCCTGGACACTAGGTATGAACAGATGGTAGCCTATGTTAATAACTTGGAAGGCGAGAGTGGCATAGCAGAATGCAATGCATTTTAATGAACTCCATTAAAACCATGAGGACCAACTGTGAATGTATTTAAGAGCTTGCTTCTAATCTTATAGAATTTAAAGAAAAAAATATTATTGCCATCAACAAGTGAGTTAAACCCAGTTTATAGAATATCTATGGAAAAAATTAATAATTCAAATCCCAGCAAATCTGGGTGGAGGAACAGTATACTGATGTATATTTTGTGACTAGATTTATTGAGGTTCCTGTTTAGGAATGAAATCATAGAATGTGAAATTGTGTATATTTATAATAATTTATGCTGATTTCAAAAGAATAGCTTGCACTAATTTCAATTTCCCTTAATTATTATTTATATGCAGGAACTATTTCACTAATGTTTCTGGGAGCAGTTTAGAATTCCTAATGCCAACAATGGCATTTCCTCTCCTCAGAAAGTCAGTATCCACAGCAACACAGAAATGACACCACATTCAGGGACTGGTCTGGAACATAAATGAAATGCCTTCTACTTCTCTCTCTGAAGAATTAGGATTAATATTAACATTAATATTTATTTTAAAGTCCTGGTTCAGTCCAAACAACCACACTTCATATATTTTATAATTAACTCTTTCTTAAGAGCTTCTTGTTCTATTCTTTACAATAAAGAAACAAACTACAGCTTGATCCAAAGCTGCCTTTTGAGTCATCAGTGTGCTCTAATGAGCAAATAGTGTGAGTGATGTTTTGTGAATGATTTTGTTGAAGAATGTTTATAGTTCCATGGCTAAAGCACTACGAGCTCAGGGATGTCTGTGTGCAGACTATAATTCCACACCCAAGGTTATGAAGTCATGGCAACTGGGGCAACTGGATATTAGAAATCCTCAGTAATCTGTGCTATCTGTAAGGGAATCACAATGCTGAGTTGCTGAACAGCAGTTTTCTGAGAGCTGTTCCTGACTGACAGCCTCTCCAGATAGGTTGTTTCACTAGTGGAACCAGGAATATTCTTTAATCAGTGGCTTTAACTTGGTCTTCATGTTTCTCAGCTCTTGAAAGCTTGCACCTTCACTGATCACTCTTAAAGGATGATTTCCTTCTCAGACTTGTACTTCTGATTCACTGACATGACTACAGAACAACACTTTGAAACAATAGTTTCTTACCACATCTAAGATGTGTCATGCTTTCTGTTGTCACTGTATGCATTTTAATTACCTTCCTTCCTCTCTTTTTCCTCTGCTGTGCTTAATATGGAAGTTCCACATTCAAATAACACAATTAACAAGATAGAGTAACACAACAGCAGATGGACAAAACCGTTCTTCCAACAGCCATTCTAGCCACTCATCTTTTCTCTTTATCATCATAAAAATCTGTGATGTCATCAAAGCACCACCACACCGATATTATCGCATTAGACATTCCAGAGAGAATAATGTAGAAGTGACTCTTCAAGTATTTGGGTTTTTTAATCTTCCTTTATGCCTGTTGAACTGCATTGTATTTTAAATCCAACCTCATATGTTTTTTCTCACCCTTTGCAGACTTTGTAATTAGTAGCAGACTTGACTAAAGACAATGCCAGTTGTGCCAGGTATTTTAACTTGATTTGCTACAATAACCATATTTTATTGTGTGTTTGAAGTCATTAGTTGGAGACAATCTGCTATTTAAAAAAACCCATATATTTTAACAATGGTTAACCACAATATCTTAAGAGATAAAATGAAACTGCATTTGATTCTCCTGGAACTAGAATGAATACATCCTGCCTTTTGAACACAAAAAGATTTAATTAAAAGAGTGTGCTTTCTCCATAATTTCTTTCTGCAAATGTTCCTTATGGGCAAGTTAGCAATTTTCAGCTAGTGAGAAAAATTGGAGTGTCTGCAATGCTCTCTAGCAAGCACATGTGTGTCTCTTTGGACACTGAAGATTTTCATCACATCTAAGAAGCAGCATTTCAAGTCACAATTATTTTGTGTTCTTCTTCCACAGATAACTTCATCATATATTCACAGTGCAATTTCTGATTCCTTATAACCCTTCTTTTTCACTAATTTACAAAGCATCTTAAGCAAGTACACCAGAAAGCTCTTACCACATGCAGAAATATGATGCCAGGTATTACTTGCAGTTCAAATCAGTCTTGGTGAACTCACTAGTGTAATTAATAGTTTATTCTAATTACCTTCCAGAGCATATTTCATGTCCTGGGCAAACAGAGTCCACATGATTTCAGCACTGATTTTTCCCATGTTCAGCTCTTGAGGGAATCTGCAATCAATCACATTACATCAGTTCACCTGCTGCTAGGAATGATGCTTACAGCTGCACAACAAAAAAGGCAAATATTTCCACAAAACAATTCCCCTAATATGCACTTACTGTATTTTATGTTTTGCAACAATTATATAAACCATCCAACCTTCAAATAAAAACTTCCCTTATGTCATATTTTAAATCAAGAAACATTCATTTATCTTGCAGATGATTCCTCAACATTAGATAAATCAGATGGCTTATAAAGAACATGAATCAGTTGGCTCAGATGTTTAGCAGCCACAGGTTTTCCTTAATTCCCTTGTGACACTAGAAAAGAGGGAAGCTGTCTGTGAAGCTATATTATTGGTTTATATCTCATAAAATCCAATTCACTGAACACTTCCACCTGGATGTACAGATAAAATAATAAAGAATCTAACAAGTAGTGAAATGCAGATTTTGATTCAAAATTTTAGTTTTAGTCTCATGATTCATATAATCTTTGTGAAACAGTTCTTTTCAGATACTTTCTGCTGTTATTAATTAAGTATTTTTACACAAATTTTTCACAGATCCCAGCTGCTTCTTACTCAATGCAAAAGAAAGGCCTTAATCTTTGAGTTACCATTTTCTCTGCTAGCAACTAGCAAAAGCTGGCATTTTAGTGACTGACACCATGTTTTATGTCACATTTTTTTCTCTAATAGAAAGGGCTGTCTTTAATGCAGCCGTGGAACTGACATTAATATGAGCCATTGTCAGGACACAGAGGCAGAGCCAGGCAGGTAAGGCAGATGAAGAGCAGAAAGCAGAGCACAGAATCTCCCAGTGGGGTAAAGCAGTTGTTTATAGCACAGGGGGGAACAGTGAGAGCCACACAAATACACCCACAGTTCACCAAGAATACATAAAATAAGGGAATATATTAATAAGGAAATACACAGAGATGTGTGGCTTTTGTGTTGAGGTTATTACACTTTATTCTAGCAGAGAATTGGGTCCAAACTATTTTGACCTTTTAGTAAAGCACTAATCAAATTCAGAAAATATTCTGTAAAAACGTAAAAATTTTTAAAGGTCCTGTTGACATAGAAAGAATGAGAATTATGTGCAACTTTAAAGTAGTAGCAGTATGATTTAAGTAATGTATTAATTTTAGAGACTTATTTGACCCTGATCATATCTGCAAAGAAAAAGTACTTAAACAGCTCATTAGCTCTGCCACTTTAATAGGAAGCAGTTGCTGGCTCAGTTCACTGAGCCCTCTTTATGCTAATGACTGCTCAATTAAAGAACTTCATATTAATTCTGTTAACACAAAATTAATTTCTGTTCAAAAGCTGAAATGTATTTCAGCTGTCTTAATTTCTTTACCTCCAGTCCTGAGTTCTCTCTTAGCACCAGACTTGAACTTTGATAGTGTTGCTCTGAGGACGTTTTTAACAGCTGATTTAATATTGACACTGTCTTTTGAGCATATTGCAAGGCTGGCCACAAGGCAAGGCTGGGTCTGATAAAAGTGCACTTTTGATTAGGGATAAATAGATTTGTCTAGGCATTTTAACTTGTGAAAGCACATGCACACAAAAACTGCAATTATTATGTTATTTAAATTAGTTCAACACATCCCACCTGGCTTCAGTTAGGTGAAGTCAAAAATTGATAGTTTTTATAGTTCTAACAGACTGGTGGGCATTGCACAGCTGTCAGTCACAGGCATGAGGGGAGTACCAGAGGTATCCCTGCAGTTTAATGTATGTGAGAATACACAGCTAATACACAACAGAAGCACACAACACATAGGTGTTGGTTTTGCATTAACTAATATTTACTAAGAAAGAAGAAGCTACATACTAAAGATAAATGGTAACAGGAGCAGCTGTCTTATTAAAGGGATAATCAAGGGTCAAATACTAAAGAATCTAGATAAGCATGGTATTTTATCACCTTATTTGTAGGTAAGAAAACTTTTTCAAACTACTTCAGATTTTGATCCCTAAGGAGCAAAATATCAGAGACATTTCCCAAGCAAATCTCTACATATTACATTTTCTAATCTAAATTTTGTAAAAGCCATGATTTTCACATTTCTCAGTGAAGCAAAAGGAAAACCAGCAGAGTGCTCTGTTAGTCATTTAGCTTGTTCTTGCTACAGTTATTTCTGACCCATAGACCATAATTTTCCCAATTTCTATGTCATTCTTGGAAGTATGTTAAATCTCAGTTTATCCAGAAGAGTTGTATTGCCCATACATGATCATATCCAGGTATTTCCTGAAATACTAAATTACACGTACAAGACAGACACGTATGTGTTCTCTCCATTGATTTTAATTAAGCAAAAAATTTAGTGAAAATAGTTCTCATTGGCTAGTTCTAATGAAGGGCTATATATAAAACCACAGATCAATGGAAGGAAATTGAACTCAGCTTAAAACAAAATGAAAATAATGAATGTATGAGCAAAACATATAACCCCCAAAAGCATTTATCCCAGACAGTACTGCATGTCTCTAGTTCAACCCTAAAGTCAGAAAATTCTATCATGACAATTAAAAATGCTTTTTCTTAATTTGTGCTGCGAAATTTCCAGTCTGCTACATTTTGAGAATATCAAAGTCTCTGAACCTCAGATGCACTTTCTCAGAATAGCTCATTTTCCATACTTGGTGGCTTCAGTCTCATCCAGGTGCTAAATCTCACCAGTCCTAGGGGGTGAATACATTCAGTTTTGTGCTGTGCATGCAGCATGAGGATAGATCTCACCATCTGTGGAGTGCTGGCCACAGCCAATGCTTCACTAACCCTTAAGAAAAAAGTTCTATTTGATTTTGGAAAATATGTATTCTATTTAAACTGTGAGCTCATTTATTCTTACATTTTCTGCTCTATCCTCATCTATCCAAAGCTTTATTTTGAACACTCCTTTCCCTGAAGCAGAAGTAATGAGCAAGACAGATACTGTATATAGTCTATATAACTAAGCAGTGTCTGTCTGTACATTGTTACATCCAAAGCTATAGTGAGTATGGTGAAAGAATAAGAACAGCTTTGTTACACTGGATAATGTTCACAAGTTCAATGAAAGAAGTGATATTCATATGCTCCACAGAATAAAGGGTAATTGATAATGGTGAATATCACTGATCAAGACACAAAACCTATCAGATACACCTTCCATTACGAAATAAACATTCTAAAGTTAGGCTGACATGATACAGTGTACTCTGATTTTTTCACTTCCTTCCATAATTTATTTTTTCCACTCACTTATGTTTCATAACTCACTGACATGTAGGTTACAGTTATGGTGTTTCTACAATAAAGGTTATTATCTGCAACTTTTCAGAGTTATTAAACATCTTAGCTCCTGAAGCATGAGGAAATCTGCTCCTGCAGATTTCATGTGTTGGTACTTCCCATACTGTGTGGAGCACAATGTGATCCCAGAGAAAACAGATCCTAACATTGCAATGATTTAAGGATCAGTAAAGAATAAATTTAAAACTCCTACCAGTGTTTTCTTTTTTCTTAAATTCATACTACAGTGACAACTTGACTGTTCGGAGTATATGTGTAAAAGAAAAGAGAAAAAAAGTGCAGTGGCCTGAAGTATATTTCAGTTGAAGATTTTGTTCTTAATTTGATGTTCCTTTTTTTTAGAATAGATATTTTATTTTGATGGCAATTTCTCCTGTCTCACACCACTTAAAATGCAAGTTTAGAAGTGCCAGGAAGCCCTGGATTTGCCTGTGAATCAGGTTTCAAACAAATTTTACATTGTTTAACCACTAGAATGAGGATTTTACAAATTAAATACCAGGCCATGTTTTTCCCCTCCAATTTGTCAAGTTTCTCATGTCATGTAAGAACTGCAGGTTGCCCCCACACTCCCACTGCGTGGTCTGGTATGGTCTGTCAGTGGCTACAGTGCTTGCTGAGGCCATCATGTCATGTTTCATCTGGATTGATAGTTTGATGCAGTTCAAACTACTCAATCACAGCATAATTTTTGCCTCCAAGGTAGAAATAAAAATAGGTTTTCCAAAACTGGCTGAGGAGCAGAATTCTGAGCAATATTATACAATTGTGAAAACTTTTATCAGAATGGTCTCCTGGGGATCCTCAGCCACCTCATTTCTAAAATAAGATTCCAATGGACGTGGGCCTGAATAGTCCACTGAGACACTGCATGGCCATATATTTCTAATAAGGAGTCATATTTTTGCAGTATTCTTGTGTATTCAACTTTTATTTCCCATTCATCCATTTTAACCCATTTTCTTTTCTGGGGTAAGCAGGGGAGAGAAGGCTGTCTTATTTTTTTCTCACCAGTTTTTACATGCTGCTATTGTGTTAAGAGAAGCTTTTATTTTAAAAAAAAAAATGTATCCAAAGCAACTCTGAACAATTTTTAGTTTTTTTCCACACACAGCCTCTTCATCTTTTACTTCTGATGTCTCCTACTTCTAAAAGATATGCTACTCCCTGTGTTCACTCTTTCACTTACAAAAAACAACAGCAAAAGCCAGAGAGAAGGCAGAGACACAAACTCTCTCCTTTAATCTGTCCCAATTCCGTCCACTTCTGATTCTCTTTTCACATCTTAAACAATCATTCATCTGTACTTTAGGGAACCCACTAATCCCCTTAAAAGAACTCTATTCTTTATGCCTTTACTTTCTCTCTCACATTTGTATAAAAATACAGCTAGAAATTTTTTTAGGATAATTAACCTGCAATTACACTTGTTTAAATTCAATGAAGAGACTGAAATGAATCACGTATATGTATTTGTCTCAATTAGGTATTTTATAATGACTGTATTATTTATACAGCCAGTCAGACAAAAGGTTGAGCTTTCATTAATGGAGAAACTCAACACTATGTCATAAAAATGGAGTAAACAGGAAAAGTGTTTTCTTTCCTCTACAGGGTAAGAACTTATTCCTCAATAAGATCAGTGCAAGAGACAATTGAACAAAGAAATGCATATTATCCAGGAGCGACACAATACTTTATTTATTTCAAGTAAAGGAAGGAGTCAGAAGTCAATGAAATATCTTTCACCTTCTGGTTATCATCAGGAAGTTTGTCACTTTTACTGTGGTTAAATAAATAGAATGGTACCATTCTTTTATCAACATACAATGTACAGGGTGCCTTCTAGTATCTACCCTATTGTGGCTAAAAAGGACAGATTGTTCCTGCTCCCCCTTTAGAGCATTCAATTAAATGCAATTGCAGAAACCTCTATTAATTGTTTAGTCATAATACAGACATAGGTTTCAATGCTAACATTTACATAAATCATCTCAGCCAGACTATGCCCAGATTTTCTGCAGTCTCTCTGTAAAATGGCTCCAAAGAGCTAGAACATTTCCCCAGGGCCTCATCACGCACATTTCAATTAGTGTGAGGGCTGTTTCTCCAGCTGTAATATGTGAAACATGTTCCTTTGCACTCTTTCTATATATTTAGTGTTCAAACCCCAGCACTGCCTCCTTTTTCTGTATTTATCGATTGTTTCTCTCCTTTCTACTCATGTATCTACCTTAAGTTATTTGACTTGTCCTTGTTATTGATTGTACCTCCCTCATCTGCTACATCTTCAGTTCTGAGAAGTCAACTTCCATCTCCAGGATAGTGCTCTCCACTTCATACATTTCCAGGTCAGTCTGGCCAGCCAATTATAAATTCAGAGAGGATCTTTTTTTGTGGAGTTGTTTTTTACAATTACATGCCTAAAAATCATACCTAAAAGAGTTTCAGCATGATTTGAACATCCTGTGTGCCACAGGACTCTCATACCATCAATACCATAACACTGAAAATTCCCTTCACTGAAATGTCACTGTTGTTTCCCTTCTATCCATTTATTTCTCTTGTGGAATATTTTGCTACTTAAAGTTTTGAGATGACTCCTATACCACCTGTCTTTAATGCTCCTAAACCAAAAGCTTTTCTTTCCATTTTCAGAGCAGTAGGATTTTATCAAACTATGTCAATACTACATTCTGTATAAAAAATTCTACCTGGATTCTATTTAAAATACAGTTTCTGATTCAGGTATATTTCTTAACTGTATTTTTAATTAATAAACGATTCTTTGTTTTTGTAGAGAAAGTAATTACTTACTGGTTCAAGATTGGTGTATATGCTGTTTTATCTTCATCTATAATGGTGACCATCAGAGTAATCAGCTGTGCCCAGAAATCCAAATTCTTTGTTGTTGGTCCCTGCTCTTCTTTAGGAACTTCTTGTTTCTTACTCTGTTAAAACAAGATTGAATATATTTTTATTAGACAAAATACTAGTTCAACTTCTACTTCAAGAAATAATATCAGACTTCAACCAATAGATTATTCCTTGATTGGGAAGAGTGACATATTAAGAATTTTTGGATTCTTAATAAGAAGACTGGCTAAGCAACAGAGCAGAACGTATGAAAAACTGTACTTGGCTGTGCACAAATACAAAGAACCATAGTGCAAAGATTGTCATGTCAGCAAAGGAGATCAATAGAGACTTGGTTTTTAGTGCATGCTCACACTATAATTGGATATATTATTAAATTATTTGCTGTGCTGAGACTCAGAACAGGTATAATTGCCTGTTGAAGTAGAACTTTTATTCCCAACACAATAAAGACTGAAAAAAATCAATGCTGAGGAGTGTTTAATGTTGTGTTTTGAATTATATGCTGAAGGTATTCAGCCTAAGAGCTGCTTAGGATGTGTGGTCTAGATGAAGAAGCAGTTGAATTTCCCTTTATTTTATTGAGAATTTTACATTCTTTAATTTCACTAAAACATGCATTTACAGATAGACTTTGTCTCTACAGTTTTTATTTATGAATTCTTAGCCTACAATTTCCTAGGCAAAAGTATTTTGCATTCCTTTGCTTGGCAGAAGGATCAGATTCCTTATCAGTGTCCAATAAATAACCTCATTGTAGGGACCCAAATATGAAAAGAATATTTTTAATTCTCTGTGCACACATACACAAATAATTTCTGCCACAGAGAGCTATGTCTGCTCAGGCTAGATCTACACATGGTCTTCCACACTGCTGTGTAAGACTGAAAGGGTCTCAGCTGGTAAGTCAGAAAATAAACATGCCTGAGATCCTGCAAGTTTAAACATGTGTTGCCTGTATTTCTCAATCCTAGTCCAACTATGACCACTTCAGTGGACTTGGTATCTTTTTGAATATGCCTAACACTGTATTAGTGTCACAGTGAATTAATTAAATGTTATTTTAACCTCAATTAGCTTTTATCTATGAATAGCATTTAGAATGGCAGAAAGGGAATTTCAACAACACCTATTTGAAACTCACTTTGTGGCTACTGTGGAATATTTTAGACAAGTATCATTAATCACACTGCTACATACTCAGTTAAGCTACAAAGGGTACCTCCTCAGAGTCTAAAGCAATAGAAATAAAGCTCAGAAGCAGGTCAAAGGATGGTGGATCTGGTGTCACCAACAATTAACAACTGTGCATGCAAATGAGAGAGCTTTTCAATACGGAAATGAACATTAGAGCATTAATGTCACTCACATGGGCTTTCCCTATATATAGGCTGTCCCTACATATATGTATATATATATAATACAATCCCTTATAATATAATATAATACGTTATATTTTTACTAAAAAGGCCTTGTTTCTATACTAAGGATGTATGTTTAATAGACCATTTTTTTTCTTAGAAGCTTGTTAAATCAGACCAAGTGAAAGGTAGCTGCAGAAGACAAAGCCACTTCATATGTAGCTCCACATCTTATCCAAGAACTGTATTTCACAGCAAGTGACATAGAGCTGAGACAGCTTTTTCAATGTGAAATTCTGTTCTTTAACAAAGATAGCAAAAAGTAACTAATTTACGAAGTAATAGTTGCACAAGAAGGTCCTTTCTAGAAAAAATCTCTGAAAAAGACTTAAAATCTGTATGACCTTTTCAACAGTACCAGAGAATGTACTTTATAAAAAGTCTCACATTACAGATGTAGTTTTGTGCCCTGAAATGAAAGGGCATTCTCTGCCCATCCCTGGAAATGTTATTTCCATTCTTGATCCTAAAATCTACCTGGGGTGTTAAAATGATCCGAATCATTCAAGCTCTTTTACCTTATTATTGTCAGCCCTATGATTTATGTACATCAGATACCTTTGTAGAAGCATTATAGAATTATGGAATGCTCTGAGTTGGAAGGGGCCAGAGTCCAACTCTTGGATTCCTGTGCAGTGTAATGCCTAAAACCACATGGTGTGTTTGGTAGTATTTTCCAAATGCCTCCCCAACTCTGGCAGGCTTGGTGCAGTGCTGTTATCATGAGGTAAAACAGTGGTGGAAATTTGATTTCAATCCAGATATTTTTTTTCACTCTCATTATACCCATTCAAAAGAAACTGTCAGTGTGAAAACATAAATTAAATGGCTGATATATCTAATTAGTGCCACACTGGCACAAGTACAATGAAGATACAGGAGACCCTAAAAATCAATTATCTGTACTGATCAGGAGTTCTTCAGATAACATGAAGGGTATGGTCTGAATTTCATTGGTGTCACTCAGTGGAGAAGACTGAAAAAAGAATTATTGAAGGGACTTCTGTCACTGTGAGCACCAGCCAGGATTTCAAAATTTGTTTTCTCAGGAAAAGAGAAAGAGTGACATATCTGTAAATTGAGTCAGAAAGCTATCAAAGTGCTTCCTAAACTACTTCTCCAGGACATTTTTTTTTCCATAGGGCAGCTAAGCACTTCATTCAGATAACTGTTAATTAAAATTAATAAAAAACTGTTAATTAAAAGAGAAAATACTGCATGTGCTGCATAAGGAACTTGATAGTTCTACATCACAGGGCTTTGTCTCTAATAATGAGGATAGCAATATACATGTCAGTAAGACTGTCAAGCTATCATGTTTTACTGTCTGTGGTAGTCATTGGTTTTTGCCATCAGCTATTCTTTGTATTCTGGTGTGGAACTGTAGTATGACATTTTTGCATACTGTTAGCATTTGCAATGCTTCACCCCAGGAAATATCCTCAGGGGTGATATTTTGCTGCAAGACATTAGCTTTTTAATGGCGATTGTCTGCCTGACACAAAGGTAGAGAGTAATAAAAAGAGGAATTGGAGACTGCTGAGCATACTTTGTGATTTACTTGTTGCATTTTTAGTGGCAAACATCCAAAAACTCCAGTTCGAGTGCCCTCAATTTTAACAGCCATTGATCTATTTTCACCCCAAACTCAACAATCCCACACAATCAGACCTGAAGCATGTTTTCTAGAAATACTGTGGCAGGCATCTATGAGACTTTCAGGTTGCAGCCAAAAGCAGCTGCAGGAGGTGGTTACCCCCAGTCACACACGGACACACACCCTGAGCGTGCAGGGGCCTCAGCAGGACAGCAGCTGCCAGTCCTTCCCCTGAGTGAGAGCAGGTGCTGACCTACATAAGAACCATTTCTTGCTGCTTTGGGGCTCATCGATTTCAATTCTCTGTACTCTCAGCTCCAAGCTCAGCTGTGCAGCTAAAACATGAACCCCCTGTGCTGCAGAGCCGTGCTGGGATGAGCTTCCTCCCTCTGAGAGGAGCAGACCTCACCTGACGGGGAGGCAAGCAGAGATAAGGGAATGGGTACTGAGGAAGGCTTAGGGGTAGAATCTGGTTTAATCTAACGGGCTTGGACACAAAGCTAATGAAATGTTAATTACAATATTAGTTACTGCTTCATTATTAGAACAGTGGCACCACAAGGCAGTCACCTGGCCTCACTGGAAAGGCTCCAGGACCATAGGTTCAAACAAGCAGCATACTTAAGTGTTCCTAAAACCAAATGCACCTTTGGATATATTGATAGGAAAGCCTAAATGGATCAAGCTGAACAAACTCTCATTGTACAACTCAAGAGCTGATGTAGAATTCAGGTCCTTTGAATTAATTTTACTCATCTCTCTATTAAAGTTAGGCCGGTTGTATTCCTCAGAATTGTCTCCCTCCTTCTGTGAAAAAGTTTTAGTGTCTGGCATCAAGATTATATATGATAAGTATATATATATATATATATATCTATATATATCTTGAATTTTTTGTTTGATTGTTGATGTGATTTGCTGTTAGAAATAAATTATTTTGAATGCAATCTATTTATTTTAAATTTTGCTTTTTACACTTCACTGAAGTTTCTTGTGTTGCTTGGTAATAGTAACTATACAGACAATTGCCTGCTTAAAATTTCCATATAAAACTGCCCCTGTTGGAACTCCTGTGAAAGAGAACTCAAGAGGTGCAAAAATACAGTGATATGAAGTTAACTCAGTTTTCCAACTCAGTGTATACTTGTGGATTTTATTTATTTATTTCAGGACTTCTTATTTCTCCACCATTAAGTAGAGTTGTGTGAGAGAAACCTATAATAACATTGCCTCAAATATAATTGGGAGAGAACCCTTACTTAAGCAAGTTTTACATTCTTTACCCAGCAGAAAAGCTGTAACATCCCTGCACTTTAAAACCATATTTTAATACAGACAGGTTAAATGACTGCATGGATTCCCATTAAAAAGTTGTCAATTTTTTTTGAATACAGATAAGCTTTTGCAGTTGTTACAATGTTTTGCAGAGGTGACTTCATCACTTTCAGCTGTTTACTGAGGACTAGAATCTACTGATAAACTGCAGACTTATGTAATACCCAGCCTAGCAGCACTTCATATTATATTTACCAGACAAGATCAAATTGCTGCAGAGTAAATGTTAGCGAGAGAACAGAACAGTTTATGACGTAAATAGATGTGATGCCTGAAGCTGCTCCTTCCACTAATTCATACTCTTACTCTGCTTACAATATAATCTGTTGTAGGATAAACACATATCAGCACTAAGTGTGGAGTGCTTATTTGTGCTGGTGAGAAATTCTTACTTTTTCCAAACTTTTCTCACATAACAGGAATCCAAATAAATTCTCATTTCAGAAATGTTGAATAGATAGCAAATATCACCTTTCCTAAAATACAGGAATTCATATCCTGGATTTAAGTGAAATATGCTTTCAAATAAATTTCATTTGAAGTATTATATCATTAGTATAAGTGTTCTTATTAATTTTATACACAAGAAAAAAAATGCATTTGCCAAAGAACTGAGTTAATCCTGATCAAGGCTGGAATAGTCAAAAAACTGCCATTTTTTCAGTGTACAATCCAAAAAGCAAATACAAGGTACAGAACGTAATATGATAAAGAAGTGATGCTCCTTTAAGACAGTAATTAATTCTAACATTACTCATGGAATGACTGTATTATATAAAAAATAATCAGTATTCTCAAGGATTTTGCGTGACATTTGGAACACAACAAATGCCAGAATTATTATGCATTAACAGGTCAACCTGACAGACTAATATAAAGAAATATTCCAGAATTATGCTCTGCTTTCTTAAAGCAGTTACTAAAGCTTGGATCCAAATATGCATCATTGGTGCTAGAATATAAGGCTGGAAAGACTGTATCACTTTCAGCAAATAAATTTTTTTTTTCCCTAAAGGTACAGAAGGGAAATGTTAGATTTTAAATAACTATTTTCCTGTTACAGATCTCAAATGAACAGCAATCAATCAAATGTCATCTTCCCCAGAACCACTGGGAAATTTCAGAGTCATGTCCAACTTGATGACTACATTATGGGTTAATGTATCCATTTTGAAACTAATCTTAAACGTTTTAGAGTTCATAGCTGTTTATGGGTGTGTTTTATGGTATGCTGCTCCTCTATGCATAAATAAAATGAAAATATGAATGCTTTGACATGAAGGAGCACCAGAAGGCTTTCTGTTTACTACAGGCAAACTAACAACAATGAATGACTAACAACAGGCAAGCTAACAACAACAATGAGCAATAGCACAAAACAAGTTCATTTTGACCTTACCTGATCCACTAATTGGGAATAGAGATCATAGCAATTGTCAAAAATGTATTTATAAGTTGAATCCAGGCAGGCTCTTACACAGTCTTTCACCACAGTACTGGCTCGAGGGGGGCTCTGCAATTCCAGGACCTAATGAAATATTTCACAAATGGGAGAATGTCAGAATTCAATTGAACACAAAAAATCCAAGTGTTGAATGTAGTTCTGTTATACAGGATAAAAAGTGTCCAAATAAAGCAATGATAAAATAATTAAAATTGTGTTGAATTAATGTGGATTTAGTTCAAAGATATATTAAAATACATGCAAGGAAATTTTATCACTAAGTTTTATTTGAATTAAAATATTTATATGACGAAGGAGGCATGTGTGCACAAGAATTTACATCTTAACATCTCAGAGTTTATGTTTTATAAGCTTTTTTTTTATTATTAAGGCAGTAATTAAACCATATAATTATGTGCTTTCTTTTGAATATCAGCCAAATACCAGTTATTTATTGAAAGCAAAGGGCTCATCTTTTTACTCCATTTCAGGCTACATTAACTCAAACTTTAACTTAATGGATTATTTTAATTCTCTTTATGTAGTTGCCTAATGCAATGGAATCACATGCTATTACAACAAAGGTTTCTTTGTGTTTCTCTTTTTTCATTCAGTGATATCAATGTGTACCATTCCATTACAAAAATATTTGCAGACCACTTAGATCTCAACCTCTGGAGAGACTAAGGCAAATAGTTATCAGATCTATTTTGTTGTTTGACTTGTGATTTTTTTATATCAGTAGAAAACCATTATTCTATATGACTCCTCAGGCATTCAGCTAAGTATGATTTATGTGACTTGACTTTAAACTAATTAAAAAGGCAAATTTTTTGTTTCCTTCAGGAAATTTATTTGTGCAAGGACAGGACAGTACCTTCATCCGAAAAAAAGTGATGCTGGTTAGCAGGTCCACAGTTGATTTCAGATCTTGGAGTCTTTCAGAATTGCTGGCAGGAAAATTATCCTGGTGAAGTAGGGAAAGAGGAATCGTGCAAAAAATTGAGTTACAGGTAAAGTCCTTGAATTAGTCAAAAAGCCTCTAAGAAAACATAAGTGCTCTAAGAAAACATAAGAAGGTGCTGCTTGGAAGGATTAGAGATGTTCGTGTTATCTGAATTCTGCCTGTGAAATAGTTAAGTATCCCTTGGACATGAGTAGACACATTTTGATAATGCTCCTGCACTTGTAATATGAAAAATTTAAAATATTGTGATATTCCCATAACATGGAGTAAAGAAGTCTAGAAACTGCTGCTAATGAAAAGAATTTAAATACATACCCTGTATTTAGATAAATCAATCCTCAGAGAATTGTGCAATTGATCCAGCAGCTTTATGAACTTTTCTCTCTGTAAAAAGGAAACAAGAATAGTTGCACTAGAATTTGCAGATCCCTGCAATATCTGGGGCTTTGGAATGCTTCCTTCCACTCTTATTTGAAAATCAATTTGTTTTCCATTATTTCATATACAAGTGATGGTTTGAAATACCTGTGTTTCAAGGCCAGGTGATGCATCTTCTTTCACTTTATTTTCCCTTTCTATTTATATTGTATACCTAGTATGCATTAAGCACTGTGCAGCTGTGCAACACATTAGTGAGGTCACAAAGATTTTACAATGCAGTATTTTCCTGTCTTATATTTGCCTTGAAATGGATGAAACTCTTGAAGAAAGCACCTCCTCCTTCCTTTAATAAGTAAGAAATGATGCTCATTTACAACAGAATTTGGTGCAAAAGTATGATTGAAAATTATACTTCTGAAACTGTGGCTTTTGTAGGAATAAGTTAAGCACTACTAATATAGCCCAATTATATTTTTTCCTTTCAAATGTGAAGATTAACTTATTATCTTGATAGATGAAGGAGCAGTGAAAGTATTTTGCTGTGTGATTTCCAGCTGAGTTGTGCCATTCTCAAGTAATACTAATGAGAGTTTCTAATTACCACATTAGGACATATTCTACAGTCTACTGCACAAAACTGTGGAATCTCAGCCTATGTGAAAGCAGCAGACTTCTGGAAGATGCAGGAGCTGATAGCTCTCAGGATGGCCTGATTCTATCTGCACCATCCTCCAAATGTGATGATCAGTAATTTGAAAATAGAGTCTTTGTGCACTGTCTCTCATCAGTGGAGTCCTAACCTACACCAAACCCCACTAATTTGGCACAGTTCCCTTAAGGGATCAATCAAAAGAGAACTTTTTTGTCATGTTATAAATCTCTACTGAAATATTCAGTCAGCCAAATCATTCCCAGCTGTAGCCTGAGGACTTGAATTTGAGATGCTCTTTCTGATGAATGATGTGCAGCTATTCACTAACAAATGCCTTTTGACCCAGGAGAGAAGAATAATCTAATATTTTTCCTATAAGTCAATTGTTTGAAAAAAGATCTCCAAATCTCTATTAGTGATGCCTACTACTCGTTTTCCATCCATCTGTTGAACTATGAATTGGATTGGAATTGCGTCAAAGGCAAACTGGCATTAACATCAGAGAAAGGATTTAATCTCTGCCCATTCTGAAGAAAAAAGCAGTTCTGGTCATTGGAAAAATGGAAAAAAAGGATAAAAAAACCCAGCAAAATCATTCTAAATTTCAAAAGTTGCATCAAAGTCAAAGGTCGAATAAAGCTTGAACATTGAAAGAAAGGACTTGTTTCAACAAAGATATTAAGTCATTCTTGGTTTACTCATCAAATGTATAAGTCCATAACTTTGTCTTGAAAATCTAAAATTCATAATTCCTCTTATTCTAATGCTAGAGAAGAGTACTACTACTTCTAACACTACTTCAAATAAAATTTGACATTTAGAATTTTAATTTGTATTTAATAAATTTTACTTAATATTTTATTTCAGGTCAATAAATGGTATTTTATGAAAACTGTTACATCAAATATACCTTTGATATCAGCCCTACAAACAAAAGCCCTACTAAAAAAAGAGGAAAGAATAAATGCATTTTTCAGCATAAGATTGTGTTTATATTCTGTATCTTGTGTTATACCAGAACTATGAAGGCAGCCTCTTTGAATTACTGCTCTGCCTTCCTGCTCTCAATTCCTCTGAGAGCAGGTGAAGGAATCAGAATAAGGAGTGAATGTATTTTTATTTATTATCATGTTCAAAGATTAGGAAGTCCATGCTGTGAGATACTTATCCACAAAATAAAGTTTAGCAATAACAAAAGAAGTATTACCACATCCTGAAATGCCTATTCCTCCTAAAATTCCTGATACCTAAATCCAGGACTTGGACAACACACCAGGAAAAATTTCAGCAAAAATTAGAGTGTCCATTATTATGGATCCTTGTGAGAAGAGCAGCATTTATGGCTACATCCATTATGTTAACATGAGTTCACTGATGACACAGCCCAAGAAAGGAAATGCATCCAATATCTAGTCTAATGCTGTTAGCAGTTTGCAAGGCCCACTGCAATAAAACAGAAACCTGTTTGTTGGAGATTTTAGTACTGTGAATGTGTGCCAGTGCTTTCCACCCTCTATGCCTCACAAGGAGCTGAGCAGCACTTTTTCCCTGGCTTTTTGTGACAATCAATTTTAAAGACAGGGTAAAATTTTCAAAAGTTAACAACAGCCTTTACTCTTTAAAATGAGCAATTAAAAAAAAAATAAAAATCCAATGTAGAAGTTAATATGGAATAGAGTAGAAAGAAAAAAAAAGGACTAGAACTCTATTGAAAATCTACTTACCCCAAAGTTAGTAGCAGCAAAGCGATCTGAGGCAGATACATTAGTTGCTGCTGTTGTATGAGCATAGAAAGCATTTATATTGGCCAACAATGTACTCATAACTGCTGGAACACCAGGGCACATGTATTTAGAAGAGAGGCAGGAAAAGTGCCTGCAATATAAACAGACCAAAAGTTATTAAAGATGTCAGGGAATCTTCTTCTTATCCCATTGTAATTTATTTCTAACTCCATTGATGTAACTTTCAGGCTACCTCATGGAAAATTATACAGACGCATATGAAGAAAACCCAGATATGTTTGATATAATTAACACTTGTTGCACACTGACGTTTTCAAACATCAGATTCACATTCAGTTCTTACTCTGTTAATCCTAAACACAAAAACACGACTTAACTATTTTAATTGCTATTAAGTGAAACATTCATTATTAAAGAAGACCTAAAAAACAAACTCTAACTCATCATCATGGAAAGTCACAGAGATCTATAGTAGAAGATTTAATTGTTGCCAACAAAAAGACTCAAACCATTTTAGTGTGGCTTTTATTTCACATTACATTATTAATAAAAGGCGCTTCAAGCAGCTTAACAGCTTCACCTTGATTTGAATTAGGCCATAACTAAAACTGTCCCACTTTGATCCAGACCAGTAAAATTTAGGTAATCAGTCAGTTAAACCTGAAGCAGCCTAAACCAGAGGTGCAAAGTAGCAACACTGTTTACTTATTTAATGAAAAAGGAGATGCCTGCTGGTAGCATGCAAAGAGCTTATAACACAACAAAACACGAGAAGTACAAAGGAACCAAAGATCTGACCATGAGGAGAGTGAACATCATCATGGCAAACATAAATTCCTAATTTCAAGACTTATAATTAGGCAGGACTGGGAGGGAGATAAAAGGATAAAGACTAAATGTACACAAATAGGAAAGAGAATGAGAGGGATTAGGAAAAGATGGTGATAAAAATGGGTGTAGAGTTAAACAGAAGAGGATTAAGAAACTCCAACCAGTCTCTGTGTGACTGAAGGTCCTGATTTGGCCACATGCTCCTCTTAGCTGGAGTCTCTGGCTCCTCTCTCCTGTTCCTCCTCAGGAGCATAAGGCAGAGCAATGTGCTGGGCCTGAACCACCTGGGCACTAATGCCCTTCCAAGAAAAAAATTAACACAAGGTACAGTTGAACTCTCCTGCTGAACATAAGCCAAATACCCTTAACTGTTGTCACTGCCTGGGTCATCTTTCCAGGCATAATTCAAGATTATTTTCCTGTAGGGGCAATCATTAAGTGCTATTATGTGCATTTTACATAACTGAGAGAAACTGCTCAAAACTAGACAGAAACCAATCACATTGGCCAGGACCAGAACCCAGCATTCCCAGCTATGGGCTCATGGAATAGTGTTACCAAACCTTTAATTCATTGCTAGTATTTTCAAGAAGTGCTCTTGAAGACTGAAATGTGAATTCAACAAAAGAGGAACACAGCTCTCCACCCCTCAGAAAAATCTTTCATTGTATGTCACATGTTTTTTGTCAAGTAGAAGAATAATACTTTCCTTTGTAATAAAATACAATAGTGATGTCAGGTGGATCTCACTAATAAAGGTTACCTTTAAAGCTAATAGAAATATCTCCTTATCTATCAGTAAATTTGGGAAATAAATGTAGAGATGATCAGAAGCAGTTTTCAAAAAACGGACAAAATATTTAGTACTTCTACTAATGACCTTTAATTTCCAGAAGTATTTTAGTGGACTTAAAGGTCCTTAGTGCACAAGTAACATCAATCTGGAGATCAAAAGGCATTAATAACCCCTTAGAGGGCCTTAGAGTCATACCTGTAACATATTCTCTGCTGAGGAGGAGGCAGGCAAAAGGAGCAGTCAGCAGCAGAGGAATCACTGAGTCTCAGTTGCCTTCAGGGAACATGACAGACCATGGAAATATTGTTTGGGTCAACATTTTAAGGCAACCTCTGCAGGTTCCACTAACCAATTCATAATGAGCTACCCATGACCTGTACTGAATTCTTATCTTGAAAACAGACCCAAACGGGACCAATTTTTCACAAAGAAAATTAAAAACTATAGATACAATTTATGTCCTTATAGTACTGCTGCACTGTTTCACCTGTAATGTGCTTAGTGAAAACGATGGTAAAGCATCTATGACAGATTTTTGTTTCTCTCCATCATGTAATTAAAATCTTTAATGTTCACAGAACCTATTAAGTACACAATGTGGGTCATGACTCAGAGTGCTGATAACTCAGGTTATCAGCTACATGTAAGATACCTGGATTCCTTCTGCTTGCTAAAATGAGTAAATCTAAGTAAGCCCCTATCCTTGTTTTTGCAAGTCTTTGAAAACAGCAGCCAATAGCTTGAGTTATTAACAATTTCTCTGGGCACATGATGTCACAGCAACCATTGCTAAGTCTCACAGATTTTAGAGCAAGGTTGCACTGCCTAAGCTACAGTGGTGTCTGAAACCAGGTCTGCTTGCTCCAACTTTCTTACTATGCAATTTCCTGACCAACAGAGAGTGCCTGGGATCCTTCCAGTATTTCTGCTAGCATGAATTAGCGAAGAAAGAAGTCCAATTGATGTGCTGTACTCATCAGTAAGCAAAGGCTATCAATAAAAAAATAGTTTAATGGGCGATTTGTGTGCTTTTTGTTATGCTGCCACATTAATTGAAAACTAGCAGGAGAACAAGATGACATAGTTAATGCCCATTAACCTGCTGGAA
Organism: Parus major; assembly: GCF_001522545.3. NCBI lineage: Eukaryota > Metazoa > Chordata > Aves > Passeriformes > Paridae > Parus > Parus major. Next base: position 7,559,751 of record NC_031779.1, read on the forward strand.
TGAGAGCTATGTTGCTGACTGAGAATCATTAGGTTCTACCTGTGGTGACTCTTGCCAGTAAGAAATAAAGATCTTAATAGAGCTTTTATTGCACTTGACTCTATTACACAGTAAATTCAGGTTGCTAATATTATGTATAATTTCAGTGTCTAGTCAAACACTGTTTCAATACGTGCTCAGATTTTTGCCTTCTGAAGAGAAATAAATTATGCTGAAAGATGAATGACATGAAAAAAGTTACTTTTTCTTCACTGCACTGTGGCTTAATATATGTAGGTAAAAAAAGTATGATTCCAGTATGATTCCTTCTAGAAACTGAATTTACAGCATAAACTCCCATCAATCACCACAGTCATCTAAATAAAGGCCAGCTGGATTACTGTGCTGTTTTTCTACTTTTTCTTCCTCTTTTCTCTGATACTTATTTTTCCTCCTATTGTCTCACACATCCATGCTTGTACTTCTGGGAGTTACATGTACCAGTTGTGTGGCTAACAGTGTCTGCCTGGCTGCTATTCATCACAAAAATAAAAAAAAAATCTCATCTGAACCATGTAAGAATGGCTGTAATTGTCTCACTTTTCTTTTCAAAATACAGACTCCATGAGGAGTAGAAGAATAAAATAATCATAAGAAAGAAGAGTGGGTTATGTAACCTATACAGTCAAAACTTCAAAGAGCTGCAATTACTGCAACGGAATCTGTCTCTTTGTAGTATTTTGGTTTGGATTGATGGCTGTTTTTCTATGCACATTAATTCCACATTTGGTAACTTTAAGCAGATTTCCTTGCTCAGGAACTGTGCAGTTGTAATCTGTATCTTGAGAGTAAAACACCCCTTCTAAGTCAGCATCTTTAGGGAAAAAGTGTCTACATTTATTTCATAAAAATATGGAGCTGTTCCTATCTCCAGCAAAATGTGCAACCACACCTGAATTCATTCTCTTTCTAAGCTTGGTGAGAAAGGTCTCACTGGGGACAATGACTAGAACAGACAGCTCTGTCACCTGTGTGATATCTCCTGGGTTGATTCCCTCATCCCAGTATGAGTATTTTCACTGTATTTAGAAAATCAAGACTAAATTTTTCAAATATTATTTCTGTGCCCTAAATGAATAGATATAAGTAAATATTGAGGGCCTGAAGGAAATCTCTGGGGTTTATTAAGGGATCATAAATGACAAAGCCACCATCATGAACCAGAAATGATAGACAAGTGGGATTGTTTATTGCTGTATAGTGGAACAGGCTGCCAAATCACTTTAGACAGGGGTACTTTAGAGTAGCTTAATCAGGTTTATGGTATGTAGAAACACAGACAGGCATATGTTCCTACTCCAGCATATGCCATCTTTCCACACTTAAAAGGGCCAAGACTGACTATCATTAAGTGGGACTGAAATATTTTATAATAACTAACTTTAAACCAAGTATGAATAATAAAAATTACATTCAGGCAAGAAGAGCACCTCATTAGCAGCATCCTAAAGCTCACGCAGCCTGATGAAGTGCAGACACTCTCTGGGGTCTGGATCCCGGGGTATTAAAGCTTAGTCAGTTTTGCATTTACAAACACAAACATTTTAATTTCCAATGTTATCATGAGACATGCAGTAGAAGTACTCTGCAACTAGATTCTCAAGCAAAAAATGCTTACACAATATTCCTCTGGGCCAAGTGATTACATTCAAATTCTCTCTCTGTCGTATAGTAGAAAATTGCTTTTGTTTTAGTAGGAGATCTTTGTTACCAAATGCAATCTTATAATTCTATTTTCCAAATCAAGAAGCTGTACATTTTCTTCCAGCCACTAAAATTGTTCCAGAAGAAAAAGGTAATCTCATAAAAAGAAATAAAACCAGCAGATAATAGTCCAAAAGAAAATTCCTCATGACAGATATACTTAGTGTCTTCACTACTCTTCTCTCCAAAGTCTGAATTCTCTGAGAGGTGTCTGCAGATGAATCAGCAAAACAACGTATATGAATATCTATTCTTGGTCAAGTATTACTTGAGATTACATTAATCACTAATTTTATTCCTAACTTAAATAGGCTGGGGATGTCTCCTCAAAAAGGCAGGGCTCATTATTGATATGCGACATTTTAAAATATAAAAGGATGTGGGTATGCTGGTAACGAAATCTTAACTTTGATTAGTTGTGACTACAGATACTGAATTTGCTTTCTCATTACATTTGCCTTCAGATACCAGGTTTGCAGTCTAGAACATGAAAAAAATTTGAGGGAAAAGGTATAGGAGAAATCAAGAACAAAAAGAGGACAAGGCAAAATAGGTCAATTAACATGAAATTACTTGGTTAGAATTTTTGAGTAAAGACTCCTGAAAAAAGTGCTGGAGTAATTTCCCAGCTCCATGTTAGAAATTTTCTTACTTTTCATGAATATCTGTACATCATGTTATTTACAGAGATAAAAAGAAAGTATTCTCTTTATATAAAAATATAACCTGTCGATTTCTTCCACTTTTAAGTACAAAATTTTATATACTCACATCAGTTACATTGCTATTTTTGCAATGCTGACTTTTGCAACATCTGAATTTCTAAAACTAGTTTCAAACTTTTTCTGGGAAATTTTGTAGTACATGAATACATCAAAAGATGAAGAAATACATAATTCAAAATAATTTTACAGTTAAGGTTATCTTTCAAAAATATAGTCATGTTATATTGAAATAATCAACTACTGAGGCGACAGTTAAGGCAAAACTAATGCTAAATCAGCCCTTTATTTTTTATGCAAATTGCTGTGACAGGCCTCCTTTGGCATTAATAACTCTTAACAATTAATTTCTTCTCAGACCTTGAATTCATTTTGACACACACAGCAGGAATAACTCCATCACTAACATTTTGGAAAAAATGCCATGCCATTTTAAATCAAGTTATAAAACTACAGTACCGGGATAAGTTAATAAATGACAACAATCATACAGAGTTACAGAGAAACTAAACACAGAAACACAAATACACATGAAAGTCAACACATGAATTCTTTCATATGTAGTTTAAATATAAAAAAGAAGAAATTTCAAGTTTCATTAATTATTCTTGAAGAAAGATCATTAAAAATTTGTGTAGTACAAAATACATTCCCTACTCTTCTATTAGATGAACAATACAATAATTCACAGACAGCTACATTAAGTGAAAGACAAGCTCATTGCAATAGCAGGTGGTGTCATTATATTCTGCAATACAAAGAAAACTTCAGAATTGTATGTACTTTCATACTTACTAGAAGACTCTTCTTTTTAGGAGATAAAGAAATGCAAAAAAATGAGAGATGTTCTGATTAAAAATTCAACAATATCAGGTTTCTATGAGAAAAATCTGTATTTTTTATTTAGAGAACTCATTTGGAGTCCCCTGCTTTTCTACAGCTCCAGCAGAATATAGTCCTTTTCACCAGAAAACATTTTGCTGGATAAATTGAGAACACATGATAGATTTCTCATGTCTTCAGGCCTCTGAGCTTTATGGGGCTGTGTTCTAAGGTGTTCAGACAGCTACTTCAGAATGGATGATGCAGAAATAGGTCTCAGTACTGTTAAAAATGGTTTGCACTAATTATTTACATATACTATGGAAGCCCACTATAGCCATTGCTGCTCTGTAGTCCTGGGAAAGAGTAGAGAGCTTGTGAAACCCTGGTCCTGTTGCATCTGGAACACTAGAAGTATTTCTGAACTGTGCTATATATCAGTATTGTAAGGATTAAGGAATGCATTAGCAGTAATACCAGTAACAGCTTATAAAATGCTTATATTTTAAAGCCACTGCAGATGAGAAGCACTTCAAAGAGAATCAGATGGACAGAAATGATAAGAATTTTAAGTCAGGAATGGAAGAGAACATGTGAATGAAATCACAAAGGCTTGAAATTCCCTCAAACACACTGTTGACAGCAAAGCAGAAAGCCAGCCATGATAATACTTACGTCATAGCTTGATAAATATATTCAATTCCGTAGCGCATTGCAAACTCATCCACAATTTCTTGGGCAGCGTCATCGAAGTACACCTTCCAGGCCTCATCGCCCTTCACTTCAGGGATCTTCACCACTCCGTTAGACTTAACTTCCGTCAAGTAATGGAACAGATTCTAAAGGTAAAAAATGTTCTGGACATGAAATTTTGGCTGTCAAGAAGCATTCCAAAAAAATACATCCTACATATATTCATCAATATGTTAAGTGTTAGTCCATTTTTTAATTGTTTATTTTTCCAAAGACTGCCTCAAACTAGTCAACAGACTTTTGATTTAGCACATTGTATCTCCTTGATATAAAGTCCTGTCCATTTACTGGCACAGAAGGACTGCAACACATAAAATAGTGCAGAAACTTCTCTGTTTTTTGCCCTTGTTAATGAATGAAATAGTGATGTTGTAATACTTATTACAGAGTGTTTCAATTTGAATTTTATCTGTGACCAATAAATTTCAAATTTATTATTTAAGTTCTTAAGTTACAGGGAGCTAACAGAAATACTGTAGGTGCCCCTCAAGTTGTGCAAGGTGTGCAATAAAGCTTAGATTTAGTACCCTTGGGAGCAAAGCTAGGATTCAATGCCAATTCATGGCATTGAATGCTTCTCAGATTGCCTAGCTCCATATGTATCCACAAAATCCACAACTCCATATGAATCTACAAAATCCAACACATTTTATTTCCTATTTTCAGTGATTGAAAAAAACCCCTAAAACTTCAAAATACTTTCAGTTTTGCTAATTAGCTCATAACTGTCTCTTGTATTATCTTACAGCATTGAATACTGTCATTTACCTCATAGGTCCAACATTTGCAATTTCAGGTCAAAATCTATCAGCAGAAATGCCCATAATATCTGATTTTACAAGTGGTGAACAATGGTTTTTGTGGTCACATGCTAGTGGTGAACTTTCAAACATATGTTAGTTATCAGCTTTCAGAAACTACTTTTATTTCCAGAATAGAATTTCTACATGGATAACTATTTGAAGGAAGGGTAACAAATTACAAGGAAAATCTTTCAGAAGACACACCTATTTATCAGTGATTTTTTTCAGTGTTGACAAAAGCAAACCAGATGAAAGGAAAATTAAATATTATAATATTTGTGTCTTACTCTCCTTTTTCTCACTCTCCAAAATATGAATTACTGTAAAACAGAGGTACTCCTTTACAGTACAGTACAGTATATATACTTCTGTAATATATATAGAAATGTTTTTATATTTCTGATGTTAGCAATCATATATCAAAGTGCTAAACCAAAAACAGTAGAAGGAGAGTTTATATGGCTCAACCTCTTTCTAACACCTCTTGGCAGGAACAATCTCTTTGTTGGTCTTATATTATTCTGCCCTTGCCTCTTCACCTGATACTTCTTGAGCAATACAGAATGGGAAATCCAAAATAAAGTTGTCCTGAAGTACAGCAGCAGTTATTTGTTTCAGTGTTCTAATGTTTTGTAGACTTTTTTCCTTATCTGTGCAACAACTGAACAGTAATTTCTATACTGTATACTATAATTTCTCCAACATACCTCATGTAGACAGGTGTACTGCACATGATAGGGAGCAACTTTCTCCTCTCCTTCAATTTCAACATTGATTTTCAGTCTAATGGCACCAGAGACAGCCGATTTATCTGTTCGCTTTTCTGAAGAGTGGAAAAAGAATACATTAGTAACTGCCAAGAGCACATGTATGTCATATGAAAAGCTTTCATAAATCATTCTGGTTTAATCTTTTTAAAGCCAGGAAGTCCTTCTGTTGAAGACAAGAATTTTTTTTTAGTTTTTTAGTTTAGGTTTTTTAGTATCTCATGTTCAGTCCACAAAATAGAAAATCTAACTATGAAGTAAAAATCTTATTTTATCTGCCATATTCAAACAAGGCTGCACAGCTATTTATTTACTACTTTCTGCTTTTCAACTGAAATTACTTGAACTTTCTACCTGATAGCTGTATTAAGTATTGCTATTTTCCTTTAGTTATGAAGACTTTACCAACAACCTGGTATGATGTGTTGATTCTGCTAGGTGCCCACCAAAGCTGCTCTATCACCTCCCTTCCTCTGCTGGACAGGGGGTAGAAAATCTCATGAAAGCCTCATGGGTCAAGAGAAGGATGGGGAGCAGATCACTCACCAATTACATCCATGGCCAAAACCAGGCTCAACTTAGGTGAAAATCAATTTGTTAGCAGTGACATCAGAGTAGGATAATGAAAAATAAACCCAGATCATAAAACACACCTTCGCCTCACCCATCCCTTCTTCACAGGTTTACTTCAATCCTGATTTTCTCTACTCTTTCCCTGCCAGTGACACAGGGGGCAGTGAGGGTTCTAGTTTTCATTTTTAAATCAACCTCTAATGTTTGATATTTTAGAAGTCATACCTTGGTACCAAAGCTACATATTTTGAAGTCACAAAGTTAAAGACAGTAAGACACTAACTAAATTTGTTTGGAAAAATCAGTAAGAATCATACCTAAATTATACCATACATCCATTTCTCCACTCAGTGTTCTTACTTCAATGATTGTTTGCCCGAGGAAGTCATCTGATTCCTTTTTGAAATGCTGTTTTACTCTAGATTTGATATCATCATCTTCATCCCATACTCTTACTTTTATTCTGTCTGTAGAGTTATGACATTCACTGGAAAAACAAAAATAAAACACAAAATATGCGTTTATATATAAACTATCTTACTCTGTACTGCTGTCTAATTCATTAAATTCAATCTCCACACACTTGCTTAACTGCACCAAATGTCAAAGCTAAACTGCAACTTCCAAAGGAATAAAAGGCCATCCCAGATTGCCAAGGACAAAACTAAAATTACAATATAGATGAGAATTACTATATATAAACAGAATAACTTGATTGAATTATATATACATAGAGACCGTATTTAGGAATGTCAGTAACTGCTCATTAAAATTTTCAATTTGAGATTCATATTTCTTCATGTTATTATTTAACAAATTTAACAAATAGGAAAGATACAGTTAGGTCAGGTTTGTTTGCTTAGAGATACCATGTAGTACATACAGTTAACTACCAAAGTAGTAGTCCAGAATAATATGAAACGCAAGAAAAAATTTAAAGAATATCTCCAGTGTGTGTCAGGAAGCTTTTGTAAAAAACCAAGAAGTGTGCACAAACATCCCAGCAAAAAAAGAAAGGCAATCAGAAAAGCCCAGGAAATTAAGCTGCTTTTTTTAAAAGATAGATTAATGTTTCTCAAGACCTCCATTCCCTGGTAAGGAGAAAGAGTAGGGACCAGGCCATGTTCTAAAAAAGTTCTTGTAAATTGCAGTGGCTTACTAACCCCTCCTGGGTTGAGTGGATTTAAGAATCTGCTGCATGGATGAGGGAATGAGGTGGCTTCACTTGCAATCTGCAGAGTACACAGTGGATAACAATTTTTACTCCCAGTTGCACCCTGCATTTATGTACACAGAGATTGAAAAGAAATTCTATTACTGCTTATTCTGATAAGGCACAATGAGGACTGTTTGCTATTCACTGGTGAGGGCTTTTGATCATTCTACTGGAGTATCCCAACACTGATTGCAGAGGTTTGGGTTAGTGAAAAGCTTTCTGCTGATGTTTGACTTGTACAGAGCTGACATCAGTTAAATCCATTCCATACCCACGCATCCATATGAAGGATGTTTTTAATATCCATTCACTAGTGCTACAGAAATATTTTATATATTACATATCTTTGTTTACCTTTAAATATGACTCTGAAGCATAGCAGCAAATTTTCATCTTCAGCAGGGCCTTACTTTGACACTTGATTAAGAGTTTTTACTTAAATTCTATTCCAGACACTATCCCTGCTTAGTGATATGTCTCTATTTTCAGTGTTAAAACAGTAATACTCCAACTTATCTTCCAAGCAGCACCCCTCAGGGGTATTCTAAGAATTAATTAGTGGTGGTAATGGGCTTTGAAAGTATAAAGTGTTGTAAATGGTATTATTACTGTCAAGGCCAATCAGACACTAAAAATGGCATGCACAGCCTTTAACTCTACCACACTGTGACATCATTCAGAATCACAGAAATCCTTCTCTCTGTATTCCAGATTTTAACTTGTATATAATTCTGGTAATTAAAATGCACATTTTTCTGTGATTAGCAAAATTAATAAAATGCAGTTTCTTTTTGTCTTAAAACTGGCTTCCCTGACATCCTACCAACCACAGTCACCTATTGAATCTCCTCTTATAGTGGGAGTTCTCATAAATTACCTCTTCATGTGAGCTCCTGGTATCTGTTATGGGGTGAGCTCATACTGAGGACAGTCAGGATCTCATCTCTCTCCGACCATGTATTTTCAAAGAACATGACAGACATGCTATTTGGCACTCTGTGAAATTTCTCTGACTGACTGATCACAAAATTCAAAAGATATTGGCAAGGACATACAAAATACAGGAAGATAGAGATGGATCAAATGAACATCACTGCCTTAAGAAACAAGGCTAAACCCAGAAACCATTAAATTCTCCTGAAATGTAGCTCTAAGTTACTGTGTAACATTGCTAAAGTCCTGAATTGCATTTATCTGTGCACCCAACAGAAATAATTGACAGGGGATTTCTGTAGCGATGTATATCTGTCACTGGTGAGGTATTTATGTGACCCTCATCACCATACCTGTGCTTTAAATAGAAATCATATTCCTGCTTTGATTCTCTGGCAGATGCTGCATATAAAAAGTCACTGTGTACTTCAGCACGAGCATATTTTTATTCTCCTGAGACAACACAAATTTCCATCTGATATACACTTAGCTGATTAAGAAACAATTATTCAGATGGTCAAGATGACTGTACTGTTCCCTGATATCCTCAGTTGTCCACAACATCCTTTTCTCCTTTAATCTTTAAACTAATCTCTAGGTTAGTGAGACATGGCGAGACCTGGCAGAACCAATGTGTTAACTCGTGTTCATCTTTGTGTCAAAACTTCAGCACAGAGTCAGCTGTATGTTTGTAATGTTCCTGTGCAAGATCACAAAAATAGCATGGATTTGTATTTAAATACTGAAGAGTGGATGAACAAACATTTCCTCCTGGCCTGCCCTGTGGCAATGTGACTGCAGGGAGCTTTACTGCTGAAGTTACAGAGTTGTCTCTGAATGATCCTACTTACCTGCCCAGACTCAGAAGCAACCCTATGTAATGACATGCATGTTCTGCTTTAGTCACTGCTAACATCTGTCCAGAAGCTCTGCGTGGAATTCCTACTTTTGTTTACTCCAGGATAATCATCCCAGGGAATTAAAGGCTAGACAACATATGCTAGTTTCAGTGTTTCTCTTCTAGCCACTGTGCTTTATATGCTCAGTAAAAGCATTCACAGAAGTGTGATACAGGAAGATGAGAAATGAATTGTTCTCTAGTACTCAAAGAATGAATGTACTGATACTTCTGAAAACTAGAGAAGCTGCAGTCTACTCAGAGATGCAAGACAGAAGAGACAGTTTTAATAATTTACCAACAATCTGGCGACACTACATTACTTCTGCATTTCCAGAATGCCACACAGACATGAAATAATCCTCACAGAATTCCAGCTTAGTCTAAGGGCTAGAGTAATAAAACTGTATAATAAAGTATCTTTACAACATAAACCCAATGTAAATTTAGTATTAGATGCACTGGCATGACCTGATTATACATCTCCTCTATGAGATCTGCTACCAGTGTTAAAATGACAACTTAGTGATACTGTGGTACCATCAGTAAGTTCAGGAAGCCACTTATTACTATTATTGTATCAGATCCATACCATTCCACTTTGTTCTTAGGTGTTCACAGACAGTTCCATGGTCCCTCATGAAATCTCCTCCAGATCTTCATTAACCCCACTGTTGGCAAACCTATTCCGAAGTGTGGTTTAAACCTCTCTAAATGTAATTTGTGGCTATTACTTCTTGTTCTACTATAACAGTAAGCATGGAAAATAGATTATTCCTTTCCTCTTTGCAGGAGAAAGGATGTGTTTAAAGACATCCTTACCTCCACTACTTGTCTCTTCTCTAGTCTGGACAGTCCCAATTCTTTAGCAGTGTTGTCACAGGCCATGCTTTCTGATAAAGTAGAATGAGACTAATTATGCTTTTTCTTGCATTATTTTACTCTGTCATAACAAAAAAAGAGTTGTATAAAATTAATCTGGATTGACAGCAGTTTGAAAAAAAGTCTCAGACCATGCACGCTGTACTCTGAAAAACATTATCACTGAGCACTGTTATCATTATATCAATATAAATTGCAATTTATCATTGCAATTGCTTCTTAGAGGTGGTTCTGCTCTCTTGATTTGGGCTGAGCTGTGAGATACAGTCATTTTAATTAGCAGAATGTCTCTCCGAAACTTGGCTGATTATTGAAGAATTTTCAGAATGGATGAATCTAGTAAACTAATGTGTAGGTTTTATTACTCAATTTCTTTTATGTAATATAATTCTTTGTAATATACTCTTGCTTAGGAGGCAATCCTTGAGCTATTTCAACAATTCTGGCAAAACTGTGTTGAGATATGACTGGAAAATGGAGCACCATTTAATCAGTTAACCAATCATGTTATCTTTAGGTGAAGACCATGCTTTTTAAAAGCCAGTTCAGCAGATCAAGAATGTATAAAATAACAGCTGAAAGGGACTTTGGTGAAGCCCTTTTGGCCACTGACAGTAAATATTACTTTAAATGAATCCACTAATAATTTATTTCAAAATAAATGTGTGGGTGCTCCGCCTTAAAGTAACTCTAAAGAAAGAACATCTACAGCTGGATGACTGAAATCAGTTTGAACAAATGTTTTCATGCACTGAAGGTAGCAGTATCAATCCAATGAACGTATTTATTAGAGCCCTTATGCTGTCTTAGTGGCAGCCAAAATAGGAAAAATAAATAATGTAAAATAATCATCCAGTTATTTTAAAGACCTCTGTACTATACAATTGTATCTGAGGTATTTCTGAATTGTCAGAGGAAATGTGGTACCTGCAAAGTCAGCAGGGAAATTTGGGCATGGTACTAGCCTAGACAACACTGTCAGAAAAACCAGATTTCTCTGTATTTTAGCAATCAACTGTTGAAAATAGTCAGGAAAAGAATTAGAGTAGACTTTTATTATAGTGCATCAATCTAAAGGTTTCTACAAACCTGAGAACTATACAGCCAAAATATCTTCCAGTAATTAAGAAAAAAAAGAAAATGCAGTCCCTTTTTCCTGTATTAGACATCACACTCAACCAGAAAAAGAAGGTGACAGCTGCAGGACTCTTCCTTTGCTCTGGCATTGACAGAAACTCCCCTATCTCTGATATTTCATTGAAAAAGCCCCCAGAACTTCTCTGTTATCACATTTCTAATAATGCCAGGAGAAAGGATCAAAGCCCTTAGCACCTATGTTGCATTCATTAAATGAACATCTGCTGGCCTATTTACTTCTCTACCTTGTGCATCAAAAAGCTCTATTTTATTTATGCTTCATGAGGTACCCTGTTAAAATCTATGCCAGTGGCCCATGGCCTTTTAGCAGAGGGTCAGACTACATTTTGTTAGAAACATTCTCTCACTGTTACCATGCAATCATATCTGGGTTAAGTGTGGTTCTAAGAACTAGAACACTGTCCTCCCTCCATGTGGTATGGCAGAGCAAGTGCACAGAGGGGAGCCAATGTTTTTTCCAAGTCCTTGTTTTGGAACAGATGGGAAGATTTAAAAACATGTTTTGGTATAGGTAAGTATAATATTGTAATGTTTTTGAAACATCTTATTTCTGCATTTTATAATTTAAAAGTTATAATGATGGTTAATATTAGATTTTAAACAGGATTTAAATATCAATTACCACTAATAGAGCCTAATTTAAATAATGCTTCCTGAGTCAATTAAATAGTTGTATTGATCTACTTTAGATTTAATCTTCTGGTTCAACATTTATAGTTTATTTAATACAATTTATAATTTCTCCTATACTTTTGTAATTGAAATCCAAAACATTAAATACGCCAGGGAGATTATTTCAGAAAGCACATGTGGTATAAAAGGTTGGAAAATGTATTTAGTACAAGACAGTTGATCAGGAGGTTCATGCTATGGTAAGGTTTTGGAGCGGGGTATAAATTTTATTCTTAGGGCAGCAGATAATTGGTAATATTTAGTGCTGGGAAAAAAAAAAAAAAAAAGAAAAAAAATATTAACATATTTTCAAGTTTCCAGGGATTTAATTGTAGCCCTGCTTACATCTTTGAGAAACTACATTCAACAAACTTCCTACAAAATTTGCTGAATTACTCATCCAATTTTTAACATTACACATTCCCTATAATTAAAATGCAAGAAAGTAATTAATCTCCTAGTTCAGGTCACTCAAAGACATTCAGTGATGGATGACACTTCAACTGTTACCAGAGTAACACAGTTAACTTAAAAAGAAAATGCTTTCTGGAGAGAGGAAGCTTGTAAAAAGTTTCTAGGTGTCTGTTTTCTCTGAAATACCTATTCATTTCTAGTACAAGTACATTCTAGTACAAGTGTTTGGAATTGTGAAAGGAATGGCATTCATTGTTTAATTCAGCTGGATTTTCTAGTACCTTTTCCATACAAATAGAAGGAGCATCTTGGACCAAAACCCTTTCAAACTCTACTGAAACAATAACCTTCTCCTCAGTGAGGTAGCAGGTTTTGGTCAAAAACCAGGCAAGTCCTAGATAATAAGAAGGTAACCTTATGACATTGCACATTCTTGAAGGAAACAGGGCTCTATTTCAAATGCCTGAACCCTCACAGAAATTGTTTGCACAGTTTATGTAGATAGGAACAGAGACAACATTTTCCCCGCTTTACAGGAGGAAAGAAATATGAGAATACACTAAACAATACCATTGTACCATATCTTCCACATCTGACTTTTGGACAATACTCAGTATTCTAAAAGTATGGACATTACAAACACACCAGCCCTGTGCCTGGAGCACACCAGAAACTACTGAACTCCCCAGTCACACCAGAATCACAGTGTCAAATAAAAACACGTTTACCTTGCACGGTCAGTATCTGACACATAGGAAAGCATTTCTAATGACAATAATTGGTGTGTGAGGTTGAAGCATGAAAACTGTTACTTATGTTCTCTTAAAGATAAGACCAATTAGACACCACCAACAGATCCCAAAGATTACTTAATTATAAGCTGCACGATCACTATCAGATAAAGCCACAATAAATTTCGATGCTCTCTCCATTTAGAACTTGCTAATTTGCTGTGAAAATGCATAGTACAGACAAAACATACAGACATATCTTCAAATTAGCTAATATTTCACTTGGTAGAGTTATATTACCCAAATGTAGATTTAAAAAAAACCCAAAAACCAGCATTTTCTATACTTACAAATAGAATTTTTCATCCCATACTGGATTCAAGTTTCCAAAAATAGTTTTTGTTCTTCGCTTGTTTTTGCCAACTTGCACTGTAACATATGGGTCACTTGAGCCAGTTTTGTCCTTAGCCTGTAAGCCCTGAGCACAAAGAACTGCAAGAAAAGGAGAGAAATGTGCTTTAGCCCTCATAGCCTTTATTGCCAAGGAGTAAATGAGAGTGACAACAGCAACAGGAAACAAAGGCCTCAAAGTGAGGGTTTGTGAAGGAAAGGTTTCTGCATTATTTTCCCAATGTCTGTAACTGTGGAGACTGACAAGGCTTGTCTAACTATCCTTCTGGACTGTATCATATCTTAAAATATAGTTTAATAGCTTAATAAATATAAAGATTCACTACTGACCACCAAACAAATACTTTTCACGCATAATTCAAATACTTTTCTCAAACTTTGGTTTAATCAAAATTGCAAGGAATTGTTGTATAACTTGTCCTGAGTCTGATGGTTCCCTAAAATTCCCTGCCCCCAAAAAATAAAGAAAAATTTCCAGAATTTCTCCAAAGATCCAACATTTTCAAAGGAAAACCTCCAATAATATAAAAAATATACCCTGTGGTTTATGGAACTTAACATGATGGGCATGGCTATCATTTGTTATTTGTTCTTTTAAGAGATGAAGCATGATTTTTAGAATATTTTTTATACTACCACAGAAAGGGTGACAGTTCAGATCAATTATAATCAAGTCTTTATGTATTTGCTATCCTTTATGAGAGTTAATGTGGGTGTATAGCTAATAGATATGAATTTAGTGACAAATATAAATACATAGAATTTGATTTTCCACCATAATTCATGTAAGTGGAAATCTCAGGAGAAAGAACTGTCAAAAAGCAGCCTACCAAAGCCAGAGAACTGCAGTTAAAATGCTTGCTCTGGCTCTTACCATCCAGCAGCAGTTGGCTTTGTTATTTTGCACATATTATTGAAATCATCTCAGTGGTAACATTTAGTTAACATTCTCTAATGTCAATCATTTTGGATAATGAAGCTCCCTTGGCGTGCTCAGGAGAATGATTACCTAAAAATGGCACCTTGCTCTGCAGATCAGCTCTCGGTGTGGGTTCAGTTGTATGTGCTGACTTCAGAGGAAGAAGTAAAATTCTGCTATTCTTTAACACATCCAATTTCTGAAAGCACTCTTAGGAATGAAATAATATTTTGTCTTCACCATTCACTCTAAACCCACATGGAAACTTTTAGAAGGCAAGGAAGTATCCCTCTCCTATTTATGCAGTAGAATTAAGGGACAGCCTAGCAAAAGCCTTCAAGGATTAAATTGTATGTATTATACTGGCCTGAACACAAGACAGCCTTCAGTATCCTTTAGAGGTAGAATCAAAAATAAACATATAAATTAAACATGCCCCTAGTGCTTGGTGACAGTCCCACAATTCCACAATTATTCTTTAGAGTTTCATGCACCACCTCTCAACCTTCAGAATAGCCTCTGTTTATGCTGAGGCTTTAATTCAAAAACTGAAATGTCAAAGTCAGAGCTGGAAATCTTCATGAGCAACCAGGCTAATGCAGTTGGAAGCCATCTGGAATATGTTCAGAGTGAGCAGAATTATGCAACATCAGCATCACTAAAATGAAACACACCCATAGTCAAGCAAAGTGAATGGATAATAAGTTTCAAACCAATGGGATCTGGAATTGCAAACTCAAGTGTTTTTTTAATCACTCAAAGCCTGGTTTTTTGTGAACTTTAACTCTTGCAGTTGGAGCAAAAAGCTCATCATTAGCACAGGAGATATTGGTAGGAGGTAGAGTAGATACATTGGTTTTACTCATCTTCCTTCCTAAAGCAGTAGGATATAAAGTGGCTTTGGCAACTTAAAACTCAACTCTTGCAGTTGGCATCCTACAAATTCAACTGTTTGTAGAGGCACCAAGATACAATTGAACACACAGTCCAATTCTACTTATAAAAAAATCTTGCTCCTGAACCAGGGGAATAGGCAAGAAAGAGCTCTTAGAACAGAAGAAAATTACCTGTGATAGTTATTTTTGCTGACCATTTGGATGTTCCATCCAAAACACTTTGTTTTGCTGCTTTTGTATATTGTACAAAATCTTCTTTAGAAATATTAAACATTTCCTGGATCACTTCAAACACCTCTGGTCTATTTTTCTCTCTAATCTTCATTCTTTCTTTCATAGCACTAATAATATTCTGTGTTTTGTCTTCTGCACCATGTTTGGAACTTTTCTCAGCTGCTCCTGAAATGAGAGAAAAGGTCACCACAGTAATGGAAAATCCATTTTTTCTTACTCCCCTCTAGGATCTCCAGTCAGCTCTTGGTACAGAAGCACCTGAAGGAGATTTTCGTTTCACCCAATTAATGTTTCATATATATTCTTAAAATTATAAGTTAATTATAAGTTGATTTTGTTTAACATGAGGGGTTAATATTCACCTTTTTATACATAAAATTATTTATCAAACCAATATTATTCAGTGCCAATCAGTACTGTGGAAACATCTCAACATGCATACTAAGCATAAATTTGTGATCTCAAAACTCAATTATTAGACACCATACCTGTGGCATTAAACTTAGAGACTCTGGAAAAGAGAACCTTTGCAAGAAAATACTATATCACAGGTATGGAACAGAGAGGCTCCCCTCTCCAATAAAAGGGTCATTACTGATAATTTCAGTAAGTATATCAGGGTGGTAGAAGAGATCAAGAGATATTATCTGTGTGAGAATACTTCTAGACTGTGTTAGCTTGTGGTGGCACGTTAGGCAGAAAATAATCAGGTAACTTTTTGGGGACATCGTAACCACTAGAACATTTATTGGCTTAAATTGAAGAAAAAATTATTTTAAGATGACTAAGCTGTTACAGATCTTGTTCAAAGTTCTTTTCTGAAGGGCTCTGGAGAGATTTCTCTAACTGATCTCAGAGGCCCTTCCAAAAACAAAGTGAAGTTCACCTTAAAAAATGTCCTTTTTCTGTCAGAGGAAAAGGTTTCTGATCAATGCCTCTACAATATATTCTTGATAAAATCCCGAAGATCAACCTTGCAGTTGAGTGTGAGAAAAGAAACATCAGACTTGTATGATCAGAATGGTAGGAAGCAAAAAATTTAAATTCCTGCGGTGCTAAACAGGCTATTTCAACTCTTGATGAGATTAACATATAAAGCAAGATAGAAAAACACTAGAAAATTTATAATCAATGACACACTGCCACTTGCTATAGGCATTGCTGAAATTTGGCTCATGCTGTTAAACACTACTCAAAAGCTTGTGGCACTGAATGACAGAATCATCATTATCATTAGCAGAAGTAAGTACTTCACTCTTCCAAAAAGTCATGAAAACATCATCTAACTAGTCATCCTCAAATCCTGGGAGGATTAAAATATTATTGTTACCTTTAGAGGGTTAGCAAAATTAAAACAAAATACTTTTGAACAATTTGTTGCGCAATTATAATTTGGATATTTCAACACAGAAGAAGCACAGAGTTCCTTGTTCACAATACCGTCAAACACCAATGTGTTCTTTATGAAGGAGTTTTTGTTGAGGCACTCAGCTTACAATGACTAAAGAAGAAATTATCAACTCTATAGAGCTGGAAAGGGTCCTCTTTCAGCATAAGATTTCAGTGAAGTGTTACAAACAAATATTACATGCTTCGTTTTCCTCAGTTTTCAATGTGTCTGAAGGTTTCTTAGCACATTGGAGGGCAACTGATATCTATATATAGAGAGATGTAAAGAGGGAAGGCATAGTGCTATAAGATTGGAAAAGCTTGGGCTGAAATACCAAATAGCAGTGATCCCAGACTGCAAGAAGGTTGAATTATGTGGCTTCTTCAAGGAGTTTTCCATGGCTACTACATCTTGAGAAATCTTGAAAATCTCTTGGTCAGAGTACCTAATCTTTTTGAATATGGAAGACCAAAATTCTAGTGATTAAAAATTACCCACACTAAAAAATTAGGAACAAGTAGAAATAGAATTATGTGCTACCATGAAACAAAATATCAGTTAAAAAATTCTCCAGTTTTAGAGAATCATATTTTATTACAAAAGATACGATTGCTGAGCTGCCTGGAAAACATGATAGGTCATTCTTAAAAGATGCAGGAGGGAACTTTTCATTTTCTGCCCTTCCTTAAAAAGTAGAATGATAAATATTGGATACAATCTGAATGGCAATAACATACTCCTGTTAGAAACCTTGCTTGTTTTTGAGACCTCACAGATAAAACTGAAATATGTTTTAAAATATAACTTGCTTTAAGTAAACATCTTTATACTCATTTATTGCAACTAGTTTTATATCCCCTATTGCTGACAACCTCTACTGCTGTCCATCAACAACTTTTTTCATGCAGTATTGATCAAACTAATTAAGACAATAGAGTAACTTACATTGCACAGGAAGTTAACAAGCTCTTTTTGCCCTAGGGACTGATAGAAACTCAACATGATTGAAATCAATTCTAATTTAATATTGCACCTAGTACTAGAAAGGGGTATCCTGTTGAAGATGAGAGAGCTAATGAAAGTGTTACTGTTTTTTTTCTAAATCTAATTTAGAACAAGTTTATATATTGACCCTAAAGATCTTGAGATGTGAATTAATTCCTACAGTCTACATTAAAAATCATTATAAATTAAAAAAAATAAATCATAGAAGTTTGAAGGCCAATGCATCCTAATGATTATGAGATGAGCAAAAGGATGACTATGATAAAAATAACTATACTTCACTTTATGACACTGTTAGCATCAGCTTTCTCAGAAATAGAGGTTTAACCAGTTGGTCAATTCATTTTTTCAGTGGAAAACAAGGAACATAAAATTTTCAAAGTAGTATACTATGAACACTGAACAATTAATCTGTTGCAAAAAATACAACAGGATGCTCAGAAACTTTTGCATCCTAATGAGAGGAGTGAGATCCCTTATGTATGTTAAATGTTTTAGTTGCAATTTGTCTTTTTGAGGTTTTGCTCTTTCAAGACTCAATGTGCAATGTTTTCAAAGTGTTCATACTACAGCTGACTGACAATCTTATTTATTTTTTGCATGCTCTCAGACATATTCTGTATAATATCAAATGTGTAAAAATTCATCAAAGACATCACTGCACTCTGAACCATTTTTAATGCTTTTTTTTTTTTTTTTTTTTTTTTTTTTTTTTTTTTTTGGGCTGGTGGTATGGGCCAAGGGACAACAGCCTAGTTTCAACCACAGTGCAGAATAGAATCACAATTAAGCAGCTAGGGAGTTTGATTTAGAAATTCATCACTGATTTTTTTCTCCATGGGGTCAGCTTCTGTGGGAAATTTTAATTAATTCCTGAGCAGTAGAAACCTTGAGCATCCATCCCTTGTGATAGCTTCTCACCCAGAGAACACAGTGTAAAGAACCAAGAACTGAGTAGTTCTGATAGAACTGATATCTATGGAGTTTTGTCACATGTAGAAGCTCTGGAACATAACAGTGAACAGTGTTGAATAACTCCAGAGCATGGAATCCCATTCAATTCCGAAGTCAGAATATCAGAAAACCTGCAGGTCTTGATTTTCTATTGCTTAGCATCTCGTATAATAATTGTATTGTAATTTAAGAACTGTTTAAATACAGCTGATATATTTTCACAGGATGGTGCATGGTGGCTGGATCTAAGCTGAGCAAGGAAAAAGCAAAGGTTGTTTTGCTTTAATTCTAGTGTCAAATGGCTTACTGACTAATTTTTCTTTCCCTTACACATAAAGGGTTTAGTATTTTGAAGGGACAAGATCTTACTTACTGTTCTATATTTTTGACTAATAAATAGCACATAATATGACTACAGTAAGTAGTAGGAATATTTTTGAATATTTCCTTTGACCTTTTTTGTGTTTTGAGTTAAGTAAAACAAAGAGGGTTTAACATCAAGTAAAAAATTGCTCCAGATATTGCCATAGGCAGTGGAAGGTAAATAATTCACTAATGCTGGTAGGCATTATTTTGTAAATGCCCAGCAACATTTGACAGATTTCAAGGACAAAAGCAAAACTAACAGTAGGTTTTCCATAAAGCTTCTGGCTAGCTCCTCAACTGAGAAACAGCAACACATCTTCACTGATCTTAGGTGATCTGGTCTCTCATTTCAAGAAATTGCTGTGCATACACAGAAAATCAAAAGGTGTGAATTAATACAGCACTTCAGCTGTCATGAAATACTCACTCTGCAAACAGTCAGCATTTAGGAGGTCCTGGCACTTCTCATGGCATTTGACACCACATTCAGTGCATCTCATGCCTTGCCTGGCTATGCCCCAAAGGAGGCCTTCACATTCATAACAGTATGTGGGAGTTGTAGCTGTCCAAATTTCAAAGTTATGAGGTGTAGTTGATGATATTGGATAGATCAAAGCCTGCAGGGTCTTCTTGAAGACATGCATTTTCTGTTGGGCAAGAAAAAAATACTTCAGGTTTATTGTTTAACACAAGTGAACTGTTTCTAAACTATATGCCATATACACTTAAAATTTTACAAAATATCAGAATATAAATAGAACCATAAAATAATTTGCAAAATCCTGATTCACTCATTTTGCTTTACACTTTGAAAAGAACTCTGCATGACTGTGTTGTCTGATTACACAAACAGTAAAGTTGCAATCAAGTGACTCAATTAACACATAGTCTTTTATATATATATTTATAATTTGAGGGAGAAAAAAAAAGCAGCATTACATTCATTGGGGCATCTTAATGCCTAATTAACATTAATTCTGAATATTTGAATACTTCCTATAGGGACTTAGACACACTGCACAAAATGCCCAATGACTATATACAACACTATAATACCAAGTGTCTATATAATCTCATCAAACAAAAGCAAGCCAATTGTAAATCATAAAATTTCATTTTATCTATATTCCTATAACAGCATGCTTACTGTTACTACTTCTTTTTTAAAGAAAAGTTGCTTTTTACTATAGACAAGAATGACCCATACTCTCAAAATTCCAAACCCATTTCTTGGAGTGTTTTGGTTTAAGACCCATGACAAGCTCTATTACAAGAGCAGTTATTGGCTTTTTACTGATTGTACTGTAACAACCTCAGTCTCAGCTCCTTAGTGTTTAATAAGATGAAAACAAAGCAGTGCCAGTAGTTTTGTACACCAGACCTTGGCTTATATGGGCACAGTACTCTTGATTGTTTGTTTGAACTTTTTTTCAGGCATCCTGGTCTTCTAGGTCCAGGCAATTTATTGGGAATAAGAAGAGCTCAGCAGCTGTAAGGCAGCACTTGGAACCAAGATTAGGCTGTTTGCGTCTTTTTTAGGGATGGGTGTTCACTAAACACGCACATGACTGCCATGAATGTATTAGAAGTTCTAGATTCATTCCCTTATAAATGAATCATTGTTTCTTTTAGAAGGAAGAAACCATATTATAAAACAAACCACAGTGGGATATTTCTGAAAATCTGGCTGTCCTACCTTGTCCTCCTCTGGTGTAGATATTATGCAAGGAGCTCTAATGCTGGCTATACAGCTGTAGCAAGGGAATAAGATTTTGGAATTTGTGTGATTTGTGTATTTTTGTTTTAACATCACTGCCACAGTTCTGACAGTATAGAAAGCAAGCCAAACTTATTCAGTTAAGCATTTGTTAACACTCCCTTATCTTTAATATCCAGCTGTGGCAATTGTATGCCAAATGGAAGGTATTAACCTGTCTAAAAATATGCTGACATTCTTGGTTTTATGTACCTGCATCTCTACTCAAACTTGTGAGATATTCTGCTAATAATAGATTGTCTGATAAAAGTAAAATATTCTATTTGTGTGCATATCTGCATAATGTTGCAGAGAATCAATCAGAGTACTTTTGCTACCATGGGAAAACCAATACCATGTAGCCATATGGTAGCCACTGATTCAGAGTTAAGCACGAAAAATATCAAAACCAAATGTTTGGTAGCTTAGGGTGCAACAGCTCTTACTGAAGTCAGTAGTTACTGCTAAAAACAATATCCATCCTGTAAAGCCTGGCCAAAGATATATGGTGAGATATTTCATGGACATTTGATCTGAGCACATCTGAGAACGCTGTATAATTGAACTAAGAAAAAAACCCCGATACAGCAGGAAAGACTAAAACAAATACTGAATTGCTCTCCAGGGCATTTCTTAGCTTATCCTAACAAACTTCCCTGAAAGCAAGCAAAGGTGTACACCAGTTTGATTTGGCAGACCCTAAGAACTGTGATAGTAACCTAACTGTGGCCACCTAACTCTGGGGAACTAATATTTCAACATTACTCCACTTTTGCTTTCCATGTTACAGGGACCAGGAAAGAAACTTTAAAACAACCTAAAGTGAATTTATACAGCTTGCTGAGGAATTGGGCTTCTCAGAAACCACTGATTACCCTCTCCCATTCCTGAGCTCATGTAGCCTCAGTAAAAATCCTGCCCTTTCACCCTGTTCAGCTTCAATATTTTTCACATTATAAATACTTTTAGAATTTTGTCAGTAACTTTTACATTTTTCTGAAATGTCAGTAAGTAATGAAATTTACCATCAACAGGCCTTAAAATAAACATTTGAGGGTAAACAAAGTTTTCAGCTGAAAGACACAGTTTGTAGATTGGTTTTGTGCTGAACGTGTTCTTTCCCCTGTTGTTAATAAAGAAAATTGCAAAGGAGAATTTTATTTCTCTTACTGTCTAGAGGCTTCCATTTCTATTACTCTCCTCTGTTTAAATGTTTTTGTTATGTGAATTACAGAGCATAACAACATGGCACTAATAACCTCCAATATAACTATACAACTAATAATTGGTTTGGCAACATTTAGCACTACTAATATATAGGATAATTATTTAGTTATCTGCTTATCCTCTGAAGGAAAATTTATTTCTATCATATACTATTTGAAATACTTGTCTACGTCATTGATGTATAATTTTCAAAAATGTATAGCTCTTTGTTCAACAAAGCAATTGAATGGTTACCCATATAAAAGCATATAAGTAAAATGCTGACAATGTCTTCGGATCTGTGCTTGAGAACACACAAACTCACTGTGTCATGAGTGTGTTGTACCAAAAAGATAGCAGTGACAGGTGGCAAAGCTCAAAGCCTTAACCTCAGGGTGTAATTTTTTGAGTAGGTGGCACTTGAGTTTAAATAAAAGGCATTAGTTCAAAGAAATTTCATACTGAATCTAATCAGCCACATAACCCACACCCACCAGAGTCACCAATATTCCCTCTAGAAAAACTTGAGGGATGGTAAAAACTAGAAAAGCCTTAATAAGAGGAATAACTTGCCCAAAGGGGATCTTTTTTCCTTAACTTTCATTGGTGACTCCATTTCTTCATCTGCATTTCACATCTTCATTTTGTGGAGAGTATCTGGAGACTTCTTTTATGCCTGAAAACCCTTTTTGTTTTCAAATCTTGCTCATCAGTGTAATGATGCCCTAGGTTATTAAATTTGGCTGTCTACTTGGAGAAATAGAAAAATAGTGCCTATCCCTTGTTTTAAATATCTTGTAAGCAGCTTTACTGGTTGTACTCTTACATTTGTCTGTGAAAGAGCAATCCCTGCCCCTTGGTATGTGTAGTGAGGTCTGGCATAGGACTGGCTTCTCTTACTCACCTCTACTCTGAATTAGCTTTTTACATTTTCTCATCAAATGAACTTTCATTTGTCTATTTTGCTGTCATTTGCTGTCTGCCCTCGGACTTACATTTTTATTTCAAGATTTCCTAAGAAATAACTACTTCTGGTACACTGTTTTTCATATGGCATGGCTCAAACAGAGTCAAAAGGATATAGAGTTATAAAAATACATTCAAGTGAATTTCCCCTTTCAATTTCTCCTGAATCAGAGTTCAGTAGTTACTTTGGTTGATGCAAGCATTGGAGACATGTTTGCACTCAGCTGCTCACTGGGATTTGCTGCTTTTTTTTTCCTCCTGAACAGGACCATTTACGTAAGAATCTCTAAGGGCAGTCCAAATTATTTTTTCTTTTCCTGCATTTGTTGGCAATTAATATTATCTCCAACACTTGCAACTCTAGCCCTTTAAAGTCAGAGCCTGGTTTTTTTTACATGAGACGAGCCATGTAAATTAATGGATGAATCTATAATTTTTGTCATAAAAGGTAGTAATACTTATATGCAATGTGGTTTGTTTAGTAAACATCTTTTAGTAAAGTACATGGTATATTTTAGGGTCTTTTACTGAATTCAGTTATTTTGGTACAAACTATAACAAAGTTGAAAAAACTATTTTATTTTGTAGCACTTGGATGCCCCAAGTTTTTCTTCTATAATTTTCCCTCAGCCTTGAACTGTTTAAGATCTCATAGTTCTCCGTTCTGTCAACCTTTGTTGGTATTTTGAGATAGCAGAATAAAAAAACTACCGTCCCTACTGGAGGCAAATTTCAACCACCAGCTGTTTTCTGCCTCACCAATCCATCTCTGAGCACCACCAAATCACAGCTTTATGATTACCATATAAGCACAGAAAGTTCACAATAAACCAGGTAAGACTGATGCATGTTAATATTTGTGCTATGTGTTCCACTTCCCAGAACACCTGTCAGTATTTTCTGTTCTCCCATTCTCCTGCTATGGACCTTAACAACAATGTAAGAAAATTTCAACTCTTCATTTTTCTTCAGAATAGGACGTATTTTAGAAGGCTATGTATGCACTAGCAATTTGAGGGACACAAAATGGGCCTGCATTTCTTCAAATTATTGCTTTTTTTAAGTTCAGTTATATAAATCTTGCATCACACTTCATCAAGTATTACATAAAGTATTCCTGAGAAAAATGGCATCAAGTATTACATCAAGTATTCCTGAGAAAAATGACATCTGCTGCGTTTTTGTTCAAAAAAAGTCCTTTTCCAAATCCAAGTGAAATCAATAATGGAAAACATATTTTATTAGCTATGACTATGCTTTTTCAAAAGACTCTTGTGGTAACTTCTTGATAGAATTAAATATTTCT
This sequence comes from Parus major, assembly GCF_001522545.3. Classification (NCBI taxonomy): domain Eukaryota; kingdom Metazoa; phylum Chordata; class Aves; order Passeriformes; family Paridae; genus Parus; species Parus major. The sequence continues at coordinate 7,584,247 of NC_031779.1, forward strand.
TCTAGAATCACATATATTATTAGCATGAGTTACATTAAAAAAATGAAATGGTATCCTAAGGACTGGGAAAAAACGATCATCTTGCAGAGCCCTGTCATTCTAATTGCACTCAGAGTGTGATGAAGATAGAAAGATGATGAAAGACTGTAGGTAAACATGGTACAGTTGGACAACTTAAAACAAAAAGCTTCTCCAGAATAACTGCTTTTTAAAATCAAAGGTCTCTTGGTTAGTCCCCTCTGACTGTCATGGATGTGAGTCAGCAGAAGCAAACCTGGTTTTGCTACAGTGGATCAGGCAGCAAATTCTGCGCAAGTTCTCTGGAAGTTCCTACACAATAAATGGAATACACTCCATTTCATCCAGTTTGGGGTGTGGAAGGCTGAAATAAATTTTAGAGATCTTTGAACAAAAAATTAAACACTTACCATTTCATCAGTGTTTATGGAGGTCCGGATGAGCATGGCCATGGAAATACCAGATTTTCGAGCTGCAAGTGTCTGTTTAAGGCAAATGCAAAAAAGTTACCAATTATACAAGTAACAACTGCTGTTGAATCTAATGGAAGGCAAACAGTACTTGATTATGCTACTGGATGTAAACAAAACTCTAGAAGATACAAAACCTTTTAGTTAATGTTTGCAGCTCACAATTTTTAGGGTTTCGGCACATAATGGAAGTACACTTTCCATCATCATTACTGTTTCTTTCAACAGTGACAAGATGAACTGACATTTCTAATACAAAACCTGTTATTCAGAGGTTTGTGACTCAGTTTTTTTAAACCACAGGCTGTCACTGTTTTTCCGCTTTGCCAACCAAATTAATGTGGTACAAGGATAGGCATCCTGCCCTAATTTGGAAGCTGACTGTGCCTGCAGCAACAAGGGAGATCATTTTGCAGTAGTCTTATGGTTCAAGTTGACAGTCTGGATAATTTTTTGTAACTCACTGAACATTTTTAAACAGTGTGCATGTATATAGAATGCTACTTAAATAAAAGGACCTCAAGAAATCTTAAAGTATTATTTTCCTTAAAGACGATATTAATTCAATGCTATGGATATCTATATGGAGAAATACTCTGGTTATCTGAGAAAGGAAAAGAGACCAGAGCTCTGTGTCAGTCTGTCCTCATTTGGCCACATAATGTTACTGATATATGGACAACTCTGGTTCTGAAGACAATGCACTTGGTTGTAGAGATTAACTCTTTTGCTCTAGTATGGTACATACAAAGGGACTCAAATGAAAGTAATTTTAATACACAATTATCAGGGAAATTTTATATTCCTTACTGCAACATTCCAGAAATTTAAATGGGTCCTTGAGAATTAACTAGCGAGTATAATGATCGGAAAGGGCCCTGGGGGAATGAGGTCTGTGTGTTTTACAAATAGTATTTCAAATCTGAATATCACTTCTGCTATCAATAATCCTTTTGGCCTGACAGAGCAGATGAGACTTATTCCACTGTGCACAATATTAACCATAACACCGTTATATTACTGGACTACACCTGCAGTGTTGTTTTCATTCCTCCTTTCGCTTATTCTAAATCATTCCAAGCGTGTTTGTATGCTTGTGTCTTGTCTCTGTTCTTCTGTCATCCACTGTCTGCTTTGTCATGCTTTGCTGCCCTCACAGTCTAGCAGTGTATGGATCAATTATACCACCCACTAACCCTAAGTCTGTTGTTGCCTTTGTTGTGAGGATACATATTTTCACCTAAACGTAAAGTGGGTCTCTGTAGTCCCTTATTATAGAACTATTACAGCGAAAGTTTAAATGATACTTTGTGTGTGACATTCTTATTTTTGTGAAACACATACTGGGCCAGAAGCAATTTAGGCTTACATCAGCAAAGGAACTGCATCATTAATCTCTGGATGAAGAGACAATTCCAATTTCTTCCAATTATATAATTTTAAACACTGGAATATTTAAAATGGATTTCTATTTATTTATTTATGAGACTGTTCAATTTTAATTTTAAATGTTCACTTTCCCTGATTCAATTTTCAATAAGTTTCTCTTGATAATAATTAAACTTGCAGACTGACACAGAATTATTAATCTTGTGTAACCAATTATAGGGTAAGAAATCATCTTTGGTTTAGTTGTATTCATCTCTGTCCTATTACAAAGAACCCTCCTTTTTTTTTTTTTTTTCTCTTTTAAACTCAGCAATTTACCAACTCTATGCCATTAATTTCCTATCAGACTCTCCATTCTGTTACTATTAAGTAAATAATTCTGTTTACTTCTCTGTGACCACCCTTTCATTCTATTTCTGTGAATGTGGGAAATTCCATGTGTGTATGACACTGAGATTGACAATGTTACAGGAAAGAATAAACAGTGTTCAGGCTTTGTTTTTCCACATTGTTTCAAAACCCAATGCTACAAAACCCACATACCAAAGTTTAAAATGACAAGTAAAAATGATTTTGCATCATTAAGAGGAAAATAAACAATTTTCATAATCAGTTGAGTTTTGGGTTTTGAAAATGTACTTTAAAAGCATTGACCTTTTGATCCCTCTTGAAACAGTTTTTTCCCAAAGTTTTGCCAAATATCCATGTAGATTTGCTTGCCTGGACTATACCAGTTTTATAGTTTTCATGTCCCTTACACTTAGGAAGGGATTTGACCCTTTTAGATCTCAATTGCACAATCCTGGCCATTCCAAGCAATAGAGCAATGTGAACGACTTGTCAGGACAGGAGCACAAAGGGCATAACATTAACCTCAAATATAGGGCAGTGACTGCTGTGTTCTGTCCTCCAGCAATACCAAAGAACATGAGGCAGCAGAACTGCAGTTTTGTGCTATCACTAAGTCAATAAACAGAGACTATTTTCTGTGAGAAAAAAAAAAATGGGGAAGCAATTTTTACCCCATCGCATGTCCTTCGAGCCAGGTTTTCCCAAGGGGTGCCCTTGGAATCATGGAGCTTTACTATTTTACTTCTTAATCAGAAGTGAGTTTGAAATTATAGTACAGTGCCCTATATAAAATAACAAAACCTAATAGGAAACAGATAATTAGGCTGTTCTTAATAAAGTGTTTGTCATGTTGGAAGAAAGCAATATCTAGAGGGATTTGTGAAAAAACAGTAAATTGAACAGTCATATGGATTAAATTTACACGGGTTTTAGTAAAAAAAAACCCACAAGGATTATTACAATTTATGTACCACTGTCAGAAGACACTACTTCTACAAGAGAAAGCCCATAAAATGCTTCTGTTCTAAAACACTGAAGTTGGTGATAACTCAACAGCATGAAGCACTGAACACACAGCACTGTCACTTCATAAGTGTGGAATGAAACAAGGAGGAGAGAGCATTTTGGAAAGAGAAAGGGCAAAAAGCTGCCAGATTTATCTGTGGGAAATAAGGTGACAGGTTATGAAGTAACGAGAAAACCTCTTCCCCTATTGCCTCTCTGTTTCCAAGTAGCAGCAAGAAAGAAAGGTAAGTGTAGCTCATCAGCTGGAACTTCCAGGAAGTCCAAAATGTCAGAGCATTAAAAGAATATGGAGAGCAACAGGAACCTGCAGTATTTCACATGTCTCCTTTAACAGGACACAGAACTTGTCAGCAGTTCATACTTGTTTACCCTCTCAAACTGATGTCCAGATACTAACTCATGTCTGTCTTTCCTTAGGTAAGAATTTGACCTGCACTGCATAAATACCTTACATGCTGTTAAATCATGAACATGTGAAAAAAAAAATATCAAAACCAAAAAGCCTAGCAAAAACCTCAAACAATAAGAGAAGATGACAAAGCAGACCATTGTCTATTTAATTTTTAATGTGTTTTGCAACTCCTTAATACAGCATTTAAAATAAATTAGTCTTCTTTATTCTCAAGGCCTTCTAGATTAACTAATAACTTGTATCTACACTAATTTATTACCTCCAAATTTTTCTTAGCAGCTTAAATAAATAAATATAATTAGAAGTCATTCTAGCAAAAACATTGAAAAATGGTAACCATAAGTAAAAGCAAATTAGAATCAAGCTACAATTACATGTTAAATGATCAATTGTGTTGAGGAAAAAAAAAAAAAGAGAAGTCCTATATCACAAAGAAATAGGCAAGATGTGTCTTGCACAGCTAAAATAGCACAGAGGAACAAACAGGCTCATGTAACTGTTCATTAGTGCAGGCTGTGCCATGCAATACTCATTCCTCTGCTTTTACAGAGGGTTTTGGTTTTCCTGATCATCTTTTTTCCTTTAAAAAAAGCTATCAGCAGGAAAAAAAATTGAAGACAAACCATTTTTTATCACTTTACAAATTATATTATTTTTAATGTGATGTAGAAGTTACGCACTAGAGGTGAATGTGACAAAAATTTCACTGTTTACAGCATTTAAAACCTGCACAATTTCATAACTGTTTCATTTTGAGCAACTGCATGTATATCACTCTAGGGATCTCAACTTCATTATTTTAGAAGACAGATTTGTACCATTTCTTGGGGTGCTGGGGTGGAGGTGGGGTAGGATGGAAGAAAAAATTGCTTGAGAGGAAGCAAGGTACTGAGGGAAATTACTTAGCCCTGCACCATAATTTTTCTATTAAAAAGGTTGATGCCTAATCCTGAAATATTAAACAGGACTGCAACATTGAGCCCAGAAAATAGATTTAGAAAAAATGACAATTCAGCCATACTACACAATCATTATCAGACATAACTGTAGTAACATTTGCTTTTTCTTAGTATCTTTAGCACAGATACAAAAGCATGATCTGTCCAGCCTCAAAGATAATTATATTGTTATGATTTTCATTTAGTAGACTTGAAAAAGCCCTCACAAATATATAAATACTTACTATTTTATAATTTATCTACTTAATATATTAATATTTTTATTAGGAATATAACTGAATTTACCTATCAATGATTAAAGGAGTTAAGAAAATGGACTGCTGATAGCAGAATTAATGTAAAATAGTCCAGGTATTTAGATAACATACAAAACCAGAGAATATGACATCTGCAATTTAAATAAATATCTTCTTTACATGAATCTTTAAATTGCCATATTTGAATTCCAGCCTGTATAAATGTTTTTATTGTGGAGACACAGAAAAAAGTTTCAGTCCATTATCATTTTAGCTGAAACAGGCAGTTTTTTCATCTGGTGTGTTCACTTCAACAGACTGCTTTAAAACAGCAGCAAAAATTCACAAATTATTCTTGTGTTCTTATAATCAAATAATAAAGCTAGGGATCAATACAGTCTTGATTGATCAAAAGAAGAAATTTGCCTGGTTACAGTGATTATACAGTACAGAATCACCCTTAAATTGAATAAACACAAGAATTCATAACATTCAAAATGATGACTGGCATTAAAAGAAGCAAAGACAGTAAAATAGAGCTACCATTGGCTATAGCTGAGCAGATCACCGGCCATACTTGGCCACTCTGACTTAAAAAATTTTAGCCTCCACTGTAATTATTGATATTTCTCTCCCTGGTTGTTCTCACCTCAGCTTAAGCCCTAACTAATCCAAAAGAGAATATCTTTTTTTAAAAGCAGAAGTTACAGCAATTCCATCAGCAAGTGCACTGTACTCTTTTTCCTGTGTCCACAATAAACGAGAGATCTGTTCATGCTCTCTGTATTGTTACTGCACTTGAACCATTGCTTCTCCTTGCACTGTCTCTCTCTCCTGTACCAGATATGTTCTACCAGAAGTCTAATAATAAGCCATGACTGCAGCAAAGAGAACTGCTCCTGCAGGTGAACTTTGACTCCCTTATCCTCTCTAATGACTCGATCTAAAATAAGCAGAGACTCTCAATGCATTTGCACACAAAAACTTTTCAGTGGTTTAGGAGGAGGAGAGCACCCAAAGGAGGGCAGTGAAGATGGTGAAGGGTCTGGAGGTGAAGCTGTGTGAGGAGCAGCTGGAGACACTTGGTGTGTTCAGCCTGGGGGAGACTGAGGGGACACCTCACTGCAGGTACAGCTCCCTTGGGAGGGGAAGAGGAGGGGCAGGCTCTGATCTCTGCTCTCTGGTGACAGTGACAGGACACAAGGGAATGGCCTGAAGCTGTGTCAGGGGGTTTTAGGTTGGCTGTCAGGGAACGGCTCTTCAGCCAGAGAGTGGCTGGGCACTGGAACAGCTCCCCAGGGCAGCAGTCACAGCACCAAGCCTGACAGAGTTCCAGAAGTGTTTGAACTCCCAGGCACAAGGTGTAACTCTTGGGAATGATCCCGTGCAGGGCAGGGAGCTGGACCTGATCATCCTTGTGGTTCTCTTTCAGCTCAACATATTCAGTGCTTCTGTGTTGAAAATTGGATTTTTCAAAAAGTGAATTCATTGAAACAAATGGGAGTCAGAGAAATTATCTTAAGAAAACATACAGAATTTTGACAAAACATATTTAGATAAAACGCTGAAAGCATGAAATAATGAAGTGAAACTGGAAGTCCAGAGGGACTAGAAAAATAAGGAAAAATATATCTGATTGATAGAAGAGAATTTAAATGTAGGGAACACTTTGAATTTCTCTTTCTCTAGGTGTCTATGACTTTCCAGTACCACAGGGGAAATGTCATGCTTGAGACCTAAACATCATACTTGTATCATCAGGAAAGATATTTGGAATAGACTGATAACTTTATATAAATTTTTTCTAACATTTTCAGTATACATGATGCAGAGAACACATTCACATAAGGCGCCACTTCCCTTATGATTAAATTCTTGCTTGTAAAATAATTTTTAAACTTTCCAATACAAGATCATAATAAAGCTCTACAGAAATGGAATAAATAACAGTTACTATGACCATTTCAGAACATTTATAAATATAAAAGTACTTACCATAGCCTTAAGAATCCAGATAAGATAGGAAAGAAATTATAAAGAATATTAATTTGTCAGATTTATCATGCAACATAGAAAAGATGTTTATCTTAGCATCAAAAGAGTCTAGCACTCATTTCTAACAATATTATTTCTTTTGGCAACAGTCATATGTAAGCATAAAAAAGATTTACATGTATTTTGATGTATTAATGTATTCTGTGCTATACCTTTCTGTCAGCACTCCCAATAATTAAGAATAAAGCAGAGTGTCATTTAACATGCATTAAAATGTTAAATTTTAATTTAACAGATACAAAAAGATACAAAAGCAGGACAAGAATGGCAGGACAAGAATATACTCGTTTAATACAACTAATGGTGGAGTGGCTGCTGTCAAAAAGATGGTTTAAATAAATGCAGGCTATGCTGTTGTGTACAGTGTGATTTTTTCATCAGTTTTGGAAGGATTTCTACTCTAAAATGGTTTCTGTGCTTTCTCTATTTAAGTGCTCAAACAGTGCAGTGGATCACCACAAAGTGAACACAGAAACTGAGAAAACACTGAGCAATAATTGGCAAAGGCTGATCCTTTAATGACAACAATAGTAATCATTCACTTAGCCTAACACCCAATCACTGCTTTACAGTGAGAAATTGATTAGGGGGCTCACTGTCATCAGAGACTAAATATGTATTTTATTGAGTTATGAATTCTATACTATAGGAAAAGAAAAAGAGAAATGTGACTAGCACTTGAAATTCTTTGGTGCAGAGATACTTTACTTAATCTTGTTTAGAAGTTAGAATAAATCTCAAAGGAACTGCCATTCTTTTCCACTTTGAAATTTCTTTTCTTAAATTATTCTTGTTTTCAATGACTATTAAGAACTCTGAGAACCTCACCTTGTACCTAAAATATGCATAAATCTTTAAAATATTAATACTGAAAAATGGCTTCTTTTTAAAAGGAACTTTCTCTCTCTTTCAGTATCAAAATAAATCAAGTGAAACAGTATCCCAAGCACTCAAGAGCATCTTTGTGAAAATGAGTAGATTATTATTGCATGAAATGCACAGTTCTTGATTACACAAGTAATACCTAAATATCCAGTGAGATATTTAGACTTACCTAGTACATTGTAACAACTGCCTCATTGACTTTTACTGCTTTCATTCCATTCTCTCATGACTCCTTTTTTCCATAAAACAACTGTTGCAGACTGTCATTCACATGCAAAGTAGTAATTACAAGAAAGACCTACACAACTGGCTAATGAATCAACAGTTTCACAAGTTACTCACCACATCTCGAACAATGGGAAAAGATTTCTTTCTTCGCAGGTCTGGCATGCTGTCAATTCCATACAGTCCACGACTGAAGAAGATAAAAAGGCAAAGAAGAAAATAAAAACATGGAACTTACAAGACTACATCCTGAGGAACTGCTTATAATATCTCTATTTACAGTTAAAAATCAAAATTAGTAGTTAACAGCCAAAGGCAAGTGCTCCAATTGAAAAACCAGTGTGAGTGTTCAGTGCATTTCCTTCTGGCATTCACCCAAAGCAAAGTAGCCAAAAGGTTGCTCAATACCTGCTAAAACTTTTTAACATTGATTTAGAAATGAAAAGAAGAGCTTTCCATCGTAAGTTCTTGTATGTCTGGTAGTTGAGATGCAGCCCAACATTACATATTGAACATCACTGATGTAATGAATATTGTATTAAATTTGATACAAAGTTTAAAGTATCTAGCTAAATACACCTCAAATATGACTGTGGAAAACAGAACTTATCACATTTTAAAATAATTCTATAGTGACCATCATTATTTTCTCTTGCCTGGTTTGAGCTTTTTTATTGAGCACACAATTAAACTCCAGTTAGATTTCACATATATCTTGGAAAAAACAACAAAGAGCAACTTGGAGTCACTTCAAAGGATAAAAGGCTGACACACCAACAGAATTTATAACAACACATATTGCTCTGGATAACAAATTGGCCTCATTCTCTCTGACTCTTCCAAACAATTAACACACGTATCCTCCTGAACTTTTCCACAGAGGGTTTTGGAAGATCTCTATATACCTTGTCAATTCCAACTAAGAAGTACTGGGAAATTCTCAGAGAAGCTGAGATATCAGCTTTTTCAAGACCAAACATTTTCCTTTCTATGGTCCTTTGTTTGGCACTGTCTCAAATACCTTTTTCAGTTCTTAAATTTCTCTCTGTCTCTGTGTATATAAAAACTACATCCACAACAAAGAGTTTATCATCTGAAAGCCCTAAATTTATTTATGCATGTTACAATTATTATGTGGAAAGAATTTTTCACTTCCTTCTGATGCACCGGCACCATTGTCTAAGAAAGGGAAAAGAATTCATAGTCTGTTTATGCAATTCTTTTATATTTTCACACAATCATTTTTCCATGCCAGATTGTGATACTAGAATTTATTTTTTTTTCAATAACATAAAGATCAAAGTAGACCCAAATTGCAGCTTCCAGACATACTTACAAACCCAGCACAAGTGTGATAGAAATAAAATAACATTTCTGAGGTTGCGAAAAGTAAATGTACAGAGATCAAGAAAGAAACTCAGGGCTTTTTGCTACTCAGGAGCAGTTCCATCAGCAGTTCGTAAAAATTATCGTGTATAAGACATTCTTATGCTCACACAGAGGCAATATCTGTAAAAGGATTTCCATCTATTATTCTGTTCTCTAACATAAAAATATGACTAAAATCTCACTAAACTTCTTTTACTCATCACTAAGAACACAGCAATGGAAAAACTTTTCATGTTATTGTAGGTTATACACCAAATTCTCTACTCCCCTATCTACTTCCAATTATAACCCAACAATAATTTGACATAGAAGATGATGAAGTGGAATCATAATAATCTGATGAAAATGATCATTCAAGGCAAGGAAAAAAAACATGTCATATTGACTATTTTTTGGTGCTTCTGGAAATATTCTGCCTAACAGTAATATATGTGAATTTGTCAGAGAATTCAAGAAAAATATATTTGTTTTACCACAGAGAACATGCCACTGAAGGAAAGGAGCAATCATCTGCATGCAGTACCATCTGTGTATCGTTAGCAAATTTCAGAATGGATTAGGCCATGTGGTAAAATTATCAGTCTCTGACTCCTCATTAGGCGAGCAAGAGGGTCTCTGGAAAAAGTAAAACAGTACCACCCAGGACCCATATACATGATGAGAACTCCAGCTGACCAGCTTTCACTTTTTAAAAAGATGGAAATAGTGAGCTCTAGAGTGTCTTATCTTCAAGGAAGTGAAGAAAAACAAAATGAAGATGATATTATATAATATTGGTATGGAAAAAACAGAAAAGGTGGTGCTTCTCCCTTTCAACAGACAAGTTTCATGAGAAGCCCCAGAAAAGCTGTCTTTGGTCTTTGCCTTTACTTTCTTGTCTTGGACTGTTCTCTCATGTCATGCAAGCAAGTGAAGATCATTGCAGAGAACAGAGAGCTGCAGTCCCTGCCATGGATTTGGGAGGTGCTGGTGCATGAGGTGGGTTCACAGCATTGTGCAATGACAGAGAGGGAAGAGCAAGGCAGGAGAGAATCAGCCTGGGGTATTTTTGCATAGATAAAGCATGGTAACAATGGTTGTGAGGGAAGCAATCTCTTCCCCCACTTCAAATGGAAACACTCTTTGGAGAGTAAGAGGAAGAAGGAGTCATAGCTAACTGCAGTCAGTTGTGCTGGCAGTAAAAAGACTGAGGGATCCTAGAAATTAGCATTAGTTTTTGCATGAAGGAGTAGAGTGGGAAGTGTGATTAAAACAGAGCTACAAATGTTTTTTAAATGACAGCATTCTTTGCCTGCATGAGACGTTAAATGAAAATTGCAAAACTGTTTTCAGGGAGGCCTAGTGAAACAGAGGATTGAATAAAAGATACTGTGGTCAGCAAAGCAAGGCAAGGACAGGCCTAAACTTTGTCAGCAAAATAAGGTTTAATCTAAAAACATGAGCTATTATTGAACAGCCATTTGAAGTAGTCCTGGTTACAGGACTGTCTGCAACAAGGGATTGACACAGCCTATTCTCAGAGGATTCAATATTTGAATTTATTAACCTGTTTATAGAAGAGAGGGAATAAAAAGAGCAGCTTCAGTCTGTATAGTCCTTAGTGGCAAAAGTTCTCCTTACACCTATGAGATTGCTTTTTTTGTGCAACCCACAAAAATAGGCATTCCGCATTACCTTTTAAAGGTGTAAATCTATTAAGAAGCTGTAATTAAGCAACTGGCTGGGGAAAGTAATACATACAGCAAAAGAGTATGGTCACATACAGCTTCCTACAGGCACAGATACCATAGTTGACTGTCAGTACCTGCATTCAGAGTCTGCTTCTGTCCTAAACTATACAATAACCAGGTGTTAAAACTGTTTCTCCTCTGGTTTGCATTTGGTGACTAATCCTGAACAATGTCACATGTGTTGTCACATTCTTACAGGAACTCTCAAGGTTCTAGAAGCTGCAAAGGGCAGGAATACAACACTTTGAAGTATGACAAATTATATGGAAACTACCTACACCACTAAAAAGCTGTAGATCACTCATAAATTTGTTTAAAGTTTAGTAATAAATACAAATGTTACCATAAGTGTATCACCCAAAGAAACCCGTACATAACATTAAGCAAGTTATTGCCACAACTACGTTTTAACAACACTCATTTCCCCTCAAAACAGGAATCCAAACAGGAAAAACTTCAGAATGTCAATTGTATAGCATTTCAGACAGAAAAGCAGGAGATGAATATTAATTTAATCTCATCACTTTGTCTCTGTAATAAATTTGAGTTATGTAAAAAGTACTTACAGAGTACTCACAGACTAAGTACTTACACTAGCAAGAGGATAATACTCCTTTTAATTAGGTAACTATTATAATTGATAAATTTTACCAAAATCTTATAATTCAGTCCGGAAAGGTAAATAAATAAAAGAAAGTATTCAGAAAGGGAAGGAATCCCTAGAACTGGATGCAAAATAATTTCATTTGGTGACAACAAAGCAAAATTTACAGATTTCTACCAGACTCACTCTCAACCACTGGAAGATCTTTCCCTTTACTTTTAAATTTCAAGTATTGAAGTGATATTTTATTGCTAGAATTACATTACTCTACATTTACCAGAATGAAGACAAAATTGTGCTACAGCTTCAAAGGACACTTATTTTATATGCAAAGAGGTAAAAAGCCCATCTCTTATCTAACTGACCTCAGCATTGGAATGGTTGTATTAATTTATTTAGAATATGTTATATAATATGCTATATTAATTTATTTATTTATTAAAATTTCACTAAAATAAAGAATTAAAAAATTAAAGGGGGAAGACGCACACATTGAAACTATCTTCCTTTTAAAATAATGTAATTTCTTAAAACCAAAAGCTTAGAAAAAATACTGTATGCTAGAAGACTAATTTGCAATTACAAACAACATTGTAACATTTACAAATACCAACATATAAAACAAATAACATTGTTACATTTTCAAATAACAAAATTCTCAGTTATATTTTTACTTACCCAGCAAATGCTTGGACTGCATAGAGCTTGGAAGCATCTAAGGAACTTGCACTTACTAACTGAGCCTTTAATAGAAATCAAAAGAAGTACAGTTACTTGATTGCTTTTAGTAAGTTTTGGACAGAATTTAACTGCATCAAACATATAAGACATATGAAAATGTTTAGCAGGGTCAGCTCCAGGCCAAAGCTAGACTAACTGTTCCTTTGGGAGACATTTTAGTAGCATTCAGCATTTAGTGTCACACAGTGAAAGAACCCACGGGAAGGTAAGGTATTACTTCCCAAACACTGTTGCCCTTTAAATCCTGTATTGAATGCAGGGTAGGTGATAATTAGAGGCAAAAATCAGATATATCATGTTTGACAGTAGCAGACCCCTGTGTTGGCAATTATGGAAAGCACAACAGTGAGGGTTACCCTGTATATAAATGCAACACGTTTGCAATACAATCAAAGGAGAACAAAAGAGTGGAAAGCTGGGAAAAAAAACATGCAGATTTCACAACTAAAATGAAGGAACAAAACAGGTCAAATAAGTCACAAACAAACATCAACGAAATACATGATCCCTATAGCAAATAGGTGATTTTAAACCTTTTCATCCACAGAACCGCTATCTGAAAGAGAATTGGGAAGAAGGGGAATATAGGTTAGAAAAATCAGTCTCTGAAAAAAATCTTATGCTATAAAATCTGTCAGTGTTTTCATCTGTTAATGTAGACCAGAATCCAAGTAACACCTGAGCTTAGCTGTATAATTGTGGCAAGATCACTGTCACTAACTAAAGTGACAAAGCAAAAAGGTGTTCTTGGTAGATAAGGACCCCTCCCACTTATGAAGGACCATAATTCACATATTATACCCCATATCTATGTGATTTTTAATTTTATTTTTTTAAATAATCTATTTTTAATAATAATGAATATATAGTTAATACAGTTGCAGTGTTCAAATAAATAATGCTCTACTTTCAAGGAAAAAGAAGGTGTTTCTAAGGATACAAACACCACAACCTCAACCCAACTCCTGAACTGTAACAATTCTATCATAGCTCTCATAAAATGACAGAAATTACTCCCCAAATGCCAACAGAACTACAATTGTGAAAGAATATTTCATACATACATATATATCATTCTAAATTTCTTTATGCAAGAGTGAAAATTTACAGACAGAAAATATTTGCTGACAGAAAAAGCTACCCTTGTTTTATTGTCTTGTCACATTTGCACTTTACAGTACAGTGCATACATGAAACAGTGTTGTTTTAATTGTCACCTTACTGATCTTCCCACTTCCCTAAAGGGAGTGCTCAAGGACCCTTTAATAGTTTGGATTCTCTCAAAGTATTTGTATACACTACAAAATAACAATTTACACCTTAAACATGGGCCACATTTAACTTTTAAACCCACTTATATACAGGAAAAATCACATTCAAACACATAAATCAAAAATATACTGGCAACTGTAAAGCTGCATAGTGGACAGTAGTGAAAATCAGGGAACTAAAAGGCTCTATTCTTCCATTAGTTTTAGAGGCTGCTTACAAGATCAAAGCATTTGACTGACTAGATCTATGAAAATGAGCTCATTCTTTAAATATTATAATTAAAAAAAATATTTGTGAAATGTATATTTCTCTCAACACCGGATAGTATTGGCTACTCTTTCAAGACTATAAAGAATATTTGGACAACAATATGATCTAATCTCCCCACTCCAAAATTATTGCTGCACTTCACAAGCAGGGTGAGAGCAGGAGGAAATAGGTTACTGTAAGCAGGCCTTGGAAACAGGATGGGGTGTGCTTTTATGAGGCCTAAAGAAAAGATGAGTTAAAACATAAGGGTTGGAGCAGCATCTGGACATCAGTGAGAGGAGAGCAATGACAGTGTGTACCAACACAGCGGGACTGACAGAGGCATGAATTCTTGAACTTGTAAAAAAAGGAAGAGTCCAAAAGGTGAAGAAAAATCTGGGGACTAAGGGAGTCTTTAAGCAAGACACTATTTGTAATTTAAGAAGCCTCACTACTATCTGTTCAAGCAACCTGCACATTCTTTCTAGAATATCTCATCATAACTAAATTGGTAATACTGACAAATAAAAGCACAGAATAAATCTGAGTATTGATTTGTTGATTCCACATATTTGATTACGTGGAATGCAATTATTAAATAGCTTGTAGATGCTTTGCTATCAGATACCTAAAGAATCATATTAATTCTTCATTTAATTCACTTGTTCAAAAAGTTCTATTAAAAATTTGTTGAGATTTGTCTTCTACATAAAATGGAATTATTAAAGCATGACAGATAGATATATAAAATTTTCTTGACCTCTCTTTGTTTCACCCAACTTCATCTAATTTCATTACATTTAGTTTACTGGAACCTAATTTTGCCTAAATTTAGTGAGGAGAGTGACAATCAAAATTAGGAAGGAAGAAAGGAGTGTTTTTGGTTTTACTGGCTTTTCTTTGCAGTTGCTACACATAAAGAAAAATGCACTCATCTAACGGTCTCTTTTCTCAATAGAAATTACATGAAGCGGATGACTGACGCAAATTTCCCAAAAAAGAGATCTTAAGAACATCTCTTCTTTATAACAATTGAGTGCATCTTCAAAGACAAAATTAGTTTGAAAACTTCATTGTTTACTGCTTCTTCTGAAGTCACCATGAGTGAAATAATCTGAACTGGAAGTGTTTTCTGCATGTATGAGAGCACCAAATCAGGAAGTGTACAGAGTCACCAAGCAATTCACTTTAGTAGTCGTCAGGCTACCAGAACAGACAGCAACATTCCTTGATGTAGATAAGAAATGAACTGTGATTATGTAAGAGACCACTGAATGTATTTTCACATCAGGATTCAAGGCTAGACATCTCAGATTATATTGCTGAATGACAATGATTTACTGAAAAGAGCTTATCTTCATATAACTCACTTCAGTCATCCACACATTCAAAATACTAACCTAGAAAAGTAATGAGTGCATCTAGCAGCAGTAGAAACACTGGTTCATATAATTAACCCTTCTTACTTTAATTAGTTGTTTCTCCATAAATTTTTAATTGAAAGTTCACTACATTATGAAATACCAGTAATAGCCTTCATATTGTGCCTCTATACCACAGGCCATTTTAGATAAGAGGAAGGATTTTTTTTTACTAGGATTATAGGGAGAATCCTTTTGCTCCTTAATTGTTGCTATTTCAGCTCAGTGCAGTCCACATTGATATTTACAAACCTGTGTAGTAGAATGATGAAGAGTAGAGTGGTCATCTATCTACATACTACTGAAAATTATTTTTACTAATGTCAAATATTGAAGGCAAAAGGAAAATGCATACAAGCCCTTTTTATTTAAGGCTGTCAATTACATTTAATTAGATAACTAAGCAGGAAATTAGACAAAATTAGTCTAAGTTTACTTTAATAAGTTTCAGTTATTAAAAAGCTATATAATACTCAGCATAGCCACTAAATCTTGGCTTCTGTTCAAAGTGGTTTACATATTGGGATGGCTGGGGAATGAAGAGCAAAAACCTTGTCATTTTTCAGTACCCTCAAATAAGCCCCCTGGTTATTTTCTATCCACCTATCATTTCAAATGTAGGCTAAGTAAAATTTCCAACAAGTGTTTATTTATGCTGCATAATTACTATTCAAACTTGGTATGAAAATTAACAGATGTTAGAAAAGTTTAACTTTACATTGTTATAAACTGTTTTCAGATTGTCATGGTCCAAGTTCATTCAATTAGCAATGTTGCCATCTGTAACTTCTCACATGAAAGAGAAATTAATCATACAAGACAACCAGTTCTATACCCAAATTTCTGAGGAAAAAAACCAAACAACCATAAAGGATGCTGAAAAGGCAGAGTCTTCCAGCAGGAAAGGTATATTAGCAATGAGGATATGGAAGTTAAGACAGACCTTTGCTTTTGTACCTTGTGACGCCATCAGAAATTTACAACTGGATCTATCAGTCAGCAGAGATATTTATATCAAAGAGGTTCAGGTGATTCTGCTGCCCAGTTATGAACCTCCATCAAAAGTCTTGTGTCATTATTTCATTTCTGCACTTTTCTGAGAGCAGAACATTTTCCCAATACACTCCTCTTCCCTTTAATGACTGCAAGAATTCAGTTCTCCACTCCCTGCCATAACACAACAACTGTAACAAAGTTCTAAAAATCTAAACTGTTAGGAAACCCTAGGATCAAAATTAGTCAAAACATTGATTTACCACTCTTGTGTGCATTATTCCACAACACCAAGAAGGAAAAAGAATTAAAGTTCATTATTTTCTCAAAAGTACCATTTCGATATTTAATTCTGCAAAATAGCTTCAAGAATGTCAAACTGACTGATAATTACATTGTTTCTGGAAGCAAAGCCTTCAGACAAAATACTTGCCAAAATTAGATAACAATACAGCTGTTCCATTAAAACAACATGTGTAAAGTACCCATAGTCAGAAGTAGTTTGAGGTCTGAGGTGGACAATTTTAATTAGCATGTACTGCCAAGGAAGGGAAATAACAGATGAAATCCAGGTTTGAATACAAGCAGGACATTAAAGAAGTGGATTGGCCAAAACAATGACACAAATTAAACCATGCTAAAATAATAAATGCTGCAGCCAGAAGCTATTATTGCCACTACAGAACAGAACATTACACTCTGTAAGCCCAGAGGATGTTGTATTGCTGAAGCTTATTCTAGGGAAATAGTGTATAATGCTTGAAAGATAATATTAAAGCTAGCACATCACAAGAGATGAGTGATGCCTGTCTGACAAAGAGAAGGTCAAACTTGAATAAAGCTTGGTTGACAGGAGAAATAGAAGAATTGCTGCTAGCACTTTACTAGCAGTGATGTAGAAAAATTACTAGCGGATACATGGAGAGTCAAAACAGGAGGTCAGTTTGGTGAAGATGAAAACTGCATTTGTGTCTCTATTAATAAAGTGGTCTGCAAATCTGAAACAAAAAGATATGCTTTAAAAACACCTCTGGTGTTTAGAAATTGAGTCCCATTAGACTTCTAATGGCTTTGTTTTCTATAGTTTTTCAACAGCTAGTAGACACTTCTACCAAATTTTAGAACTTCTCTCTAAAACAGTAAGTTATAGACTGTCAAGAGAACTATTTTCAGGGTGTGGTGAGCTCAAAAAACTACCATTCTCTCGAAGACTGTGATCTCTTGACAATCTCTGGCTTGTTGGGGTGATGGTGGGAAGTAAAAGTCAGCATGCATTTTAAGCACTCTCTTCTGACCCCAGAAAGCATTCAAATGATAAGGCATACATTATCCAAAATGGATGAAAAGGTGTATTTTATCTCCCTCAATACATATGATAACAGTACATGCAACCAAGTAATTAATTATATGCTATGAAAACAAACACATGATTGATTATTGTAACTTTTCATGCATCCACACTATCTTGGGGTGTCCCTCCACTAGGACACACAGCTAATGATGTCACAAAGTGACAAACTGGGAAGACAAATATTTGCTTCAAAGGTGTACCCCCATTGTAAAATAAAAAACTCATGTTGGCACACCCATAAGTCATATAAATCTACTACTGTTAAACAGCAAGAATAACATGTACAGCTAGTTTCAGGAACAAAGCATCAGAACTTAGAGTCTGGGCAACAGTCACATATTTCACAAGTTTTGATATTCATAGCTGCTGTTGGCATAAAGTTGTTTCTTCTACTGTGGAGTTGCTTCCACTTCTGAGGTAAGGTTTAGGAACTATCTAAAATAGTCTCAAAGACTTTAAAACATTATCTTTAGAACCCCCAAACTAGAAGGCTAAAAAAATTTAGATAAGCCAAACTAATTTCAAGACTTACAGTAGTGAAAAAATAAAGGAGTCATTGGGTAATCACATAAAAAATAAATAAAAATAAACAAAAACTTAAAATAAATAAAAATAAAAAATTACATCAAGCTAATCACTTACTGAGATAAGACAAAGATATACAATTTATATTGATAAGAAACTAGCTTAAAAGATACAAGAGAAGAAAAACATTTGAAATAATATGATTAGCAGTAAAATATTAAAAAATATTATTTTCTGTTATTTTTTATTGTATAGATAAAATCAAAATCAAATTACAGTTTGTTTTGGTTCTGCTTGAAATAATAAGTTGGAATAATTATGTCTAAACACCAAAGAGAGACACAGATGCTAAGAGCTATAAACTGGTACACTGGAATTCAAAGAATGACTTTTGGTACTATTGGAATTTTTCAGCTTCATAGGACATGCATAAATCCTTCTGAATTCCTCAATCCCTTTTTATAGTTAGTAGAAAAAGGCATATCTCCTTGTCCTCTACTTTCATGATTTTTTAGAAAAAGAACTTTTCATCCAACATGCCTTTAAAAGTTCCTAAGGAAAATTCCACTACTTTATGTTTGCAGTACCCTCCTTGCCTTATGGATGCAGAAGAGCATCAGCTCCATCCTGTTTGTGTTAAATGAAATAGGAAGAGTTACAGGAAAAGATTAAAAAGTGCTTTAGTTTATGTTCATCCATTTTATAAGTATTCCTCTCTCCCAGTTTATTTTTACAGTCAATAATAGTACATCCATCACACCTGTCTGTCCTTATTCCATCTTGATATATATGCAGCTGAAGGACAAGAATTGCTTTGGTGAGGCTGCAGCTGCACTGGTGATACCCAGAGCCATACACAGTTTATGGGTCTGTGACAGCATTGACAAATCACTTGCTGCTGCTCCAGTAATCTACTCCGGGAAAGCTACTCAAGTGTCAGTCAGCAGATTGCTCTTTGCCACTACTTAGTTAGTGAAAACAGATTACAATATTTTCTGTGGTATTCTTTTCTAGCTAACTTGTATCCTTGTATCTTTAGCACACCGTGTTCTTTGTCATAGCATCCAAGACATTTTTAAATGGCTCTGTCAGCCACACAACCATAAGTCTTGATTTCCAGATTTACTAAAATTTGCAAGCTATCTTAAGAATACTCTCACATCCTCATGGAAGAAATCCACATGGTCAACAAAGTTCTATCAGTAACAAGAACAACTTTGCATCAGCAACAACTGGAGATGTTTCAGGTATTCCCTTCTATTTAGAGTTCCTGAGAGACAACTGTCCAGGTGTTGCACTGATCACCTGGAAAACGTGCACAAGGAAACAGTCTGGTACTTGTCCCATGGAAGTAGTCAGAATTTCCCTTTGACAACCAGAGAATCTCTTACACACTCTTGTAATATTCCTCTTCACCAGTACACCAGAGGAAGACTTGAGCCTATTTATGAATTCATGCTTTCCAAGTCATTACATTTTTTAAATACATGTCTAGATAATTTTTCAGCCCGATGTTTTAACAAGATTCCTTTTATCCAAAAGCTGCATTCAAAAATTATGCAGTGCTATTTCTACTTCTAAAACACAATGATACAAAGAAAATTCTTAAATATTTTGGAAATAAAAATAAAAAATATTTTTTAATCTTGATGATACAATATTTTGTTTATTTTTTTCAGCAAAACCATTATTAGAATCCCTTGACACTGGCATTCATGATCAGCTTTCCTCTTAGCTCTTGCAACTTTGAATCTGTTTAAGCTCAAAAAGAGCAGAGAAACTGCATGCATATTTATCAATCTACATTAATTTTAAGGAGAGTGAAAATAGTTAAATGGCCTCCTGTTTTCATAAGGAGTAGAGTAGCAGAGGCTTTCTCCATTTACAGAGGAAACTAGAGTTTTAACAAACCACTTTTTTTTTTTAAACAGAAGTCATTCTCTAAACAGAAAAAATTTGGTGTGGTCTGCTTTGTTGTTTTTTTTTTGTCTACTTATTTTTATTAAACAGTGAAAACACAGATTTCTGCTAAACCTTATTGACTAAGGGTGTTAGGAGGTTTGTGTTTTTCTGTGGTTTTGGTTTCTTTTCCGTTTGTTTTTCTGTTTTGTTGTTGTTTGGTTGGGTTTTTGGTTTTGTTTGAGGTTTTTTTTGGGTTTGTTTTCCTGGTTGGTTAATATGTTTTTTATGCTTAATAGCTGCAGCTATTCCATCTGATACATGTAGACAGTAGAATTTTTTTAATCTGAGACTGTTACACAAATGTTGTTGTGACACACATTTCCCTGATGTAAAGCACACTGATTTAGAAGGAGTTAGTATACTAAATTAAATTGTTGCTCTTCAATCTATGTGTTTACTATCCTGTTTAAAAAGAGACCCAGTATTATAATCTAAAATTTTCTGATAAGAACAAATGCTGTAACTACAGAATTGAAACATAAAAAGTCAGAAGAACACTATCATCTTTCCTGGAACATATATTAAACAGGTTTTTAAATAGTTCTTCCAGTCACTTAACTAGTGGAAAAAATATACAGATTGAATATGTAGCAAGCAACTGATACAGAGCATCCTTTCATGATGCCCCAACTTTACAGTAGGTGGTGAATATAATTACTTGCTTTTTCTTCACAGACAAGAAGATGGATGTATCATCTTTATGACTAACTGATTAGATTTCCTGCCATAATTTTTCAAAAGCAACCTTTCTACAAATCTATTAATCTCAAACTGGACAGACTGCCATTTTCTGTTTTAAGTCTCTGATATTCATTCTCTCCATCAAAGGACAGAAGAGAAATAGGAAGGGATGGGTATAAATACTTATGCCTGACTCCAGTTAAACCAGTAGCAAGAAAATAATGCATGTACTCTCCTGTGCATGAAACAAGCATATGAAGCCGAGTCAAATCAATATACCTTGGTTCATCAGCACCATCCTGATTGAATTCACTGAGTGGTTAATAATTCTTTAGAACACTGTTTTACCTCCCATAATATTAGTGGAAGATTTTGCAAGTGCACTCATACACATGTGAAAAAGGAATTGTGGCTAACCAGTTTGGGTTCAGGAAAAGCGTATTTATCACTTTCTATCCACATCATCTGAAAATTTATTTTGTGTCCTCTCATCCTGTACAACTACAGCTTCTTACTGCACCACCTCCCTGTCCTCCTCCAAAAAAAAAGAGTTAAAGACACAGGGGAAAACACTCTGGAATCTGCCTTTTTACATTATTTATGTATGAAGAGAAGAGCAATAGATTAATCACCTTCTGTTGAAAAGTATTCTGTCCCCAGATCCATCTCTTTATAGATGATATATTAGGTGAATATATATTTATTTTCCTTAAACATTTCAGATGAACTACATCAGCCACACAGAATTCACAATTAGTCCTTATATTGATGAAGTAATTTATCACTCTTGTGAAAAAAACCCAAACAAACCATAAATAAATGAGATTTGGGAAAAACAAAAAAACCTGTTATCACTAAATACTGTAGCTCCAATGTTTTGAAACAGAACAAAAAAATCTTGGGGCTTGTTACTGCTGTTACCTTTTATTAACTATGAGTGCTTATGTCTGGACTATTCTTTTCCAATGATGCAAAGACTAATTGCATAATTCTGTTCTTCAGTCAGACACTACGAAGTGAAATACAAATATCCTTCCTATAAAACAACAGAAACACTTCCCTCCACTGTTAAAGAGGCAAATCCAATCCCTGTTCCCTGTCCACCTATGTACAGAGCTAGATGAGTTCACCCATCTTGATCATAAACAATCTACATCTTATTCTGTGTCTGAAAATTCAGACCAAAGGCATTTTATAATCTGAAAGATTTTTAAAATCTGACATACCAAATCATAACCAAGATCTTCAACAACTGAATCAAGAAGCTACTGCTCACAAATTACCATTCATAGAAGAGCCTATGTTATCGCTGAAAGCAACTGAGAAGAGTGGATGCAACTCTGGAGTATTTTCCAGAGGCATAGTTTCATCAGGACAGAAAATCATGGTTATGCTAAGGCACCTGTAAAAGGTAAGGTAGGGACAGAATGAAAGAAGCCACTAGGGGAAAAGAAAGCTAGAAAATAACAAGTGAGGACTAGAACAATGGATAAAAGTGCTCTCAATTACAGTTAAAGAAACAAATAACTTGGTAGCATTTCTTCGTTTTTAAGCCATCAATCCCTCCATTAATATACATGCATCCATGCAATGCCTTTATACTCTTACAGAACTTTAAATCAGAGGATTACTCATGTACTGCTCATGCCTCATTTGTATAACCTAGTCCTTCCAATATGTCTCCAAAAACATTTTTTAATAAATAATACATAAGCAATCAGCCTGGAGTGTATTTTATACTCCAGCTAGTGACAGAGAATAGGACTATATTATTGGATTCTTGTGCACTAGCAAATTATTTATGTACCAAAGATTTATTGACCTTACCTTATACATTACTAGAATGAAAATCATATAATTCTAAACCCTTCTTCTGTATTAAATTGGAGAGCTAACACTACTGTATTATACAGCTCTATCTCTGCTTGGACAGATTGTTTAACAACTCCTGCTTACTTGGAAGGATGAAACAATTCATTGAAGAATAGGTTATGTTTTAGTTATAGAATGAAGATTAATTCAAAGAACTTGTTCTCTTTCTAGTACTTTTCCATCTAAAAGTAAGAAATAGGAAGTTGGCTGTGAATCACTTCCAGGAGTAAGAGAGTAAAAAAAATTTAAAAAACATTCATACAATTCATGTAAACCCTAGAGAATAGCTATTAGTCACTTCTCTAAAAAGTTATTATCACTCCTGCAAATATTAAAATGAAGATTGAATACCTTAAACTACTATTTGCTTAAATGATAAACTAAATGTTCTCTGGACATGCCTAATTACACATATAAAGAAGAGAAGGCAGGTTGTCAAAAATGAGAAGTAACAAAATATGGTTTGGGAGTTTTGAAGAAGTCCTTTAAGAACTGATTTACAGTGTTTTTTCCAAGACTGTGTGCCATTCAAGTAATAAACAGAAATTGAAGGTGTTTTGCCCTAGCAGCCAAACTGACATTAAGAATACATCCTTCTTCAAAGGCTGCATGCAAAGTATTCAAAAATGCATTTCCTTATCACAGAACAGCTGAGGCCTTGTCCAAGAACCCTGCTCAAATCAGGGCACCCAGAGCAGGTTGCCCAGGACCATGTCCAGAGGGATTTTGACTATCTCCAAGGACAGATGTCCCACCTGTGGATTTCATTATCTGTGAATAGACTGCCTATAATATCCAATATCCAGCTCACTGAGAATAAGCTGAAAGTAAAATAAAGATTTGCTCCAATAGCTGTCACTCAGCAGAAATAGCTTTCAGGTAATATATTTTTAAGTAGACTACTCCAGCTAAAAATATATATTTTGCAAATTTTAAATTCTGAAGAATTGTTAAGTGTTCTGCAGACATTAAAATAAGAATATTGTATTCATTCATCAGATAAAAAAACATGAAAAACTGTGGGTATTGCTAATGGGTATTGCTAGGTGTGTTACAGGACCTGAAGATGTTTGTAACAAACCAGTTGGTGACTGCTGAAGCAGAATCCCTGACTGAAACATGTATGCTATTCCTTGATGGCATGGAAAACGCAGTGTGAAGAGGAAACAGAACTGCTACTCAAGAGTGAATGCACCCTCAGAACAAGCTGAGAAGTCGTGTGTTGTACCAGTTCATTTGTAAATTCCCCTTAACCTCCTGATGTATTCCCTTTCTCCTTTATTTTCCCTCTCTTTTATAATAGTCTATATTATTTTATTTTTGGAAACACAAGTGGAGGTCCTAGCATGACATCTGGTAACAATGCAGACACTTTGCCACATAGACTACACCCAAGAACACATGTTCATTAACTGGTCTTGCTCTCAGATGGATTCTCCGTAAATATAAGAATGTAAGAAATGTTTCAGCTATTCAGAAAAAGACATGTCAATAGATGAAGAGACTGAAAGAAGTCTTTCATCTGCTGGGTTAAAAGAAGAACATACATTTGAAAGGATTGCATGGGATGTACCAAAGTTAGTCTGCATTTTCTAATAACCTGTTATTTACCACTGTACACAAATACACAGACTTTAAATAGTAGAATCAATTTGGGTTTCAAAATTTGAGGTCTTTCTTGTGTGTTTTTTTAAATTAAGTCCTCCGACCATTATATTCCTATTGTACAATGACTAGGTAAAATGAATGTGGTTCCCTTCTCCCATGCCTCAAAAAATCAGGAAAGTGTCATAAAAATCCTAAGTTATTGATAGCTGTTACTGCATGCACACACCACCTGGTATCCAATAGAGTACTGTAGAAAAACACCTGCAAAATACAACTATACAATCCCGTGTCATTTTTTAAATGTAAAATAAACCTTAAAGTAAACACTACTAATATCAATATTTAAATCCTTTTGTAACTGACTTTCAAGATGACTATATATTTACTGTAAAAGTAGCTGTTCATGTACAAAAGAAACACCATAGTAGTTCAAGCCCATTATTATTGAATAAAATCTTTGGCTAAAGGCACAGTTTTTCATCTTTAAAATGAATGTATCAGATGATAATTTTTCCAAGGCAGATAAAGGAAAGATTCAGTCAAGGTGACAATTACCATCTGGCTTGCTGCAGTTATTATAATGCTCCCAATTAAATGTACGTGCAATATTATAACAAATGTTATTAGAATTACAGTTAATTTTTTTAGATTGAATTTCACTGTGTTTGTATATTACTAGTATATTACTTTGTCTATTATTAGTAATTATTTTGCATATTATTTAAGTTATATATAGATGACTGTCTGCTTTGAAGTCTGATAATACAAAAATAAAAATAATGAAAAAATCAGTGCCAAACTCTCCTGTGAATTTAGTTCCTTACTAAAGGAACTTCTTCATACATGTATGATACCATTTACACTCTTTTTTCCACACCTTCTCATCCCAATTTGGGGACTGACTACTTCTCTGAGAGCTTGTTGGGAGTACAAATAAAGACAGAATCCAAGTAAGAACAGACATAAAATCAATTTAGACTTTCACTCTTGTAAGTACATATCCAGTTACGGGTTGCACAGGGGGTAGAGAACACTGCCCATTAGGATGAATGAACCAACCAGGTCTTAAAAACTGTTGAAGAAAGCAAGAGTGTAGTATCTGAATTACTCTGTATTAGTCCTATAAATACATTTATAAAACTAGGAGAAAAACAAGTACAGTGTACTATTTAGTTCTTTTTTTTTGAAGACTTAAATCTTGTGAAATTTAATTTTGAAATTATGGAAATTCAAAGAAACACATGAAGCATGTCTGACTAAACATATTCAGAAAACTTTTTCAATACAAAGTTGTGAAATTTAATCTTTTGACTTCTACAGAAGTATTCCACCCTCTAAACAAAACCAGACATAAGCAGAATTTTTGCTGCTGAATTCAATGTGTGCAAGAAAATGTACCATACAAAAATCAATATCCAACTCTAATGAGAACAATATTTTATTTAAAAGACAGTATTAAAAAACTATTACCTCCAGCAAGGATCTTCTCCTCCAAATCACTCATTTGTTTCTTGTATGCTTTTAAAGCAGCTTCCTTAAATGAGGGTCGTATTCTTTTTTTCTTTGGAATCTCAGTAACTTCAGTAACTTCAGTAATCATCTCTGGAACATTCTGATTTTCATCCTCCCTTATTTCTACTTCAGGAGCCATGTCACCTTCAACTTCCAATATATCTTCACTGATCACACTGTCAAACTGTACGTCATATTGTTCCTCTGGTAGCATTTCATATGGAGTTTCATACAAAGACTGGTCCAATTCAAACTCTTGGACCTGCTCACTAGTTTCACTACTATTAGTTCTATTTTCTAGTTTAGCAAGGACTTGTTCCATTACTTCTACATAGTCTGTTTCATTCTCACCAGATGGCTCAATTAATTCTTCCTCATACTCTGCTTTGTAGCAATAAGGCTCAGCATAAACATCAGAATCAAGTGTTGTACTTGATTCATTTGCAGTAGACTGAGATAATGTTCTAAACCTTCCCATAAAAGATGATCCACTGTCTTCATACCCACTTAAACTTTGTGTACTTTTATTCCAGACTACTTCTAAAGCTGACTTAGCACGCTGAAGTGTAGATCCAAATTTAGGAAAGCTGAAAGTCTTATCGGAAAGATCTATGCTTAATCGGCTGTGCCATGATTTAGGGGCGGTTTCCTCTGAGTCATCACTTGGTAGTTCACTTTGACTTCGGTACATCATAGGCAATCTGTTTTGATTCTGATAAGAGGAGATAGAATTTGTTTCCTGATAATCATCATATTGACCAGTCCACTGACTTTGTGTTTCGCTGTCAAGGCCTGGACATGATGGTGAAGTACCATCTAGAGTGAAATCATAGCTTTCAGTATCATACTGGAGATCAGAACTTTGACCCTTTCCAAAATCTGTCTGTTGATCTGAAGGGCTGCTCATGTCATACACAAAAACTTCCTGTGTGGATGAGTCTAGGCCCAAATCTGCCCCTTGTTCCAACTGATTCCAGTTTTTCCAGGGGGAGAGATCATCCTGTAAAGAAAGCTGACTATCATCGTAATGGTTTATGTCTCCAGATACACAGATTATTCCATTGCTCACTCCACTACCTTCTATGTTTCCTGCTTCATTTTGCTCTGGATACTGTTGCATGTCTTGGGCAAAAGTCTGCTCCTGGGAACTGCCATACCAGGTTAAAGAATCATCTTGCTTTCGCTGCCAAAGTTCTCGATCAGAGGAAGACAGCAATGAACCACCATTTGTTCTGCTGAAATACTGGTTTTCTGAAAAATCCTCAGAGTAAGACTGACACAATTTTGAGAAGTCTGATTCTGAACGGCTAAGCTTTGGTGTTGCAAAGTCATTCTGTAAATGCCATAAAGGAGTCACATCTGAATAATAAGTCTTTGATTGTTTTTCCATAGTGTCAAATTCTGGTGACTGATTGTCATAACTTCTGTGTGAAAAGGTGCTATTGTCAGTAGTTCTGTCAAGGTCTTGAGTGTTTGGGGATTCTGTAGTCCCTTTTGTAGTGCTTGTTTTTATCTGAAGTGCTGATTTAGATATTTTTGCATAACTGTTCTTATTTATATCTGATTCCAAGTCTTTATCACTGTCAGGTGACTCCCAATCATGCATTTTAGATTTTGTCTCCACAGTTAAAAGTTTCATATCCATGCTTTCATATGTCTGAGAAGAAGGCAGTCCTCTTTCTTTTTTATCTTTTATTTCATGGGAAAATATATCTGTGGAAATTCCAATACCAGTTCCCTTAAGTTTATAAGACTTTTTTAAAATCAGATCTCTCTGTTGTGATGACTCAAAGTAAACAAGAATGGGTCTTGGCTTTGCATTTGGACAGTCTCTTTGCTGCCCAAGCCTTTGGGCAAACTCAATTTTAATAGTGCTTTGTGCCTCTGAGAATCCCATTTTTTCCATTAATATTTTGTAAACTATGCTTTCAGCTTTTTCAAGCCGCTCTTCAGGCACATTTAGAAACCTTAGACTTGCTTTGTTTCCTGGATGGCCTATCTGCTTAATGTAGTCATGTATGTCCCGTGTTTCTCTTCTGGACTGCACAAATCCAGTTCGCAATTGTTCAATTTCATTTTGCACAACTTCTACACTACTAGAAATTTCATCAATTGATTGTTTCAGAGCATTAACATGCCCTCTTAATTCAGAGAGTTCTGTTTCAATTTGACTTATTCCCTGAAGCTCTTTAAAGATCATTTCCATAACATCATGGGTTTGGCTAATACAACCTGTTGAACTAAAGCCAGGTTCAAGGGTATTTGATTTCTGGTGACGGCCAGTTCTGTCCAGAGATTTACTTCTTAACCCCCACGTTTTCCTCCAAGAACTTAGCTCCGAGTCTGATGAGACACATTCTTGGCTCTTTTTCCATTTCCTTAGTTTTCGTAAGGCTCCCAGCTTCAGTGTGTGTAAAGTGCGTTCTCCATCCGAGCTCCCATCAGAGGCCGCGAGGCTGCTCAAGCTTTTCCTGTTGCGTCTCACAGGCATTGTGTGGGATAAGTATTCGTTTTTCTTGCTATTAGTTTTTACTTCACTTAACGACTCAGAACATGAGCTATCATTTGAAGACAGGTCTTGAACTAAATCTTCATTATTAGTGTTTGCTACAAAAATATGTCTTTGCAGTCCATTGGCAATAGCAACTCTGTAACTGAATGTTGGAGAAAGTGAAAATTCTCTATTGCTTTCCTCTTCTTCAGTTGATAAGTTGCGAGCAGATGGGCACTTGGCAATCTTTTTAACGGTGCTTTTTAAAGTATTTGAAAATTTTGGATTTTTTGTTTGTCCAATCTGAGTTAAGTCTTGTTCCTTTTTGCTCTGACAACTCTCTTTCCTTTTTGTACTGTTTCCCGATTTCTTTGTAAACATTCCTTTGCAAATCTTATATAGATAAGATGAGATCAGGCTCTTGAAGAGGGCAGAAACCATGGAGTGTAATTTATTTTAAGCTGTTTCCACAAAATACAATTTTTGATCCAGAGAAGTATTTGTATCTCCAAAAGGATCATTGGCAAATGTTTCAATGGAGACTACAGCCATAAAAACTACTGATGCTCTGGAATAATGTGACAGAAAAATAAAAAATAATCATGCATCTGCTTGTTCAAAACAAAATCCTGAAGAGGTTTTGTATGTCTTGCAAAATCTCACTCTGCTGCACATGGCTTCTTGAAGTGTCTAAAAAGGAGGGAACGACATTACAATGGCTGCCAAACAAACTTGTAATTCAGTATTACTGATGACTTTTAAACTAGAATATAATGAAAACACAGATGATTCCCCATAATTGTCTGAATAGATTTTTTCATGAATAATTGAAGTTGAAAACAGTTGTAAGCAATATTGTTAACACCAATTAATAAGTTATACTTATTTCCGGGCTTCTTCATCCAGTTTAATTCTCTGACTTTAACAGAGATATTCAGTTTAAATGTTCTCTGCTTTCTTTCAGAGTACTGACATTTCAGTTTAGTTCCATATGATATATGGCAGTGATCAAAAATACTGATGGGTAACAAATGGTAACCAGCTAGTAAAACAGAAATACAAAGCTTTCTCTTGCTTTGTCTTTTGGAGCAAGGTAGGATTCAGGTACAAGTGAGTATTGTATTAATGAAATGCTGTTCTATCTTGAGATTGAATTATGTACATGACTATGGTTTGTGAAAGAGTTGCTTTGACTTTAACATGCTGTGATAAGCCAGGACTCAAAAGTGGGCTTATCTTCTTAGTTTCTCTTTAAGAAATAAAAAGAAAATAACTCATAGAACATAACAGAAAGTAATGACAACTAATGGAAATTCTCATCCAGGTTATTAAATATGACATTTTTCAGGTAACAGAAAAATCCCCTCCAAACCTACATAAAACATGGTTTACAAGTTGCAGGACATAAACTGGTGCCATAACAACAGGAAAACCATTTGATCTGAAAGAAGTCTAAAAAGCTTCCATGAGGTATCTGGAAGCTTCTATTCCATAAAACTAAAGCTTGTATTCCATAGAAATGTAGTCAAAACATTTTAAACATGTCAACATATTCTTCTGTATTGCATATTATTCACCTCCCAGTTTCATAGCTGTGGAATAAAAACAAGGTAACTAGCTCTGTAAAATCCAGCTCTGAAAAATCCATCAAAGAAGTTCTTAAAATGGTTGTTTTCGTTTCTAAAGCAGCTAAAAATTCTTTGGCAGAATAAGAAGTCTGTTTAGATAGAGGGTATATAAAAGGTTAAAGATTGCTCTCTGGTGTCTCAAGAGGAGTAAAGAATATGAACTGTCCTTGTCTGCAAACATCCTGGCATTTTATGAAACACCATGGTCCACTGACACAACTCAAGATCTGGTCTTTGCATTGCATAATTTTCCTTCATTGACCTTACTATTATACTCTATGTATTTATTCATTACATAAATACACACTGTGTAATGGTAAATAATAATCACTAACCTCTGATAAATACTGCAGCAGCAAAATGCACTGTACTGCATAGAGCACAGGCAAAGCTGCTAAAAGCCTGGTTGGATTCTGCAATCCTGGAACAGAGGATGTAAACAGACTTATTTCTTTTCTAGTTATAAAAGAAGTGGGATGTAGGGTGAGCAGAACAATAGAAAACATTCTTCACTCTTCCCAAAGTGGCTATTTATTATTTTAGAAAAAGGTGAAATATCTGTGGGACATGAATCACATTTTTAACACACATCAGCATAGTCCTTGCCACTTCTTTTTCTTACAGGCTCATGCTTAAAGTATCAAGAGTGAATTAAGAGCAAGCAATATTTGGAGGCAAGAGAATGCTCAATGAGACTGCATGCAATTTTCAAGGAATGCAAATGACATCTCTCAGAATATTGAGAAGTTTTCACTAGAGCCAAGGCTGCCTTGTTTTCACGTATTATTAGTAGAGAAAGGAACCATCTTGGGACACTTTTCAATGTCAAAGGCATGTTTCTGGATGTAGAAACACTTGTTAACCATTCAGCACTTACACTGAATGTTTGTAACCATTTATTGAACAAGATCTGAAGTGTGATTACCTACCTCCTCTGCCCACATAGCCACAGATTTTTAAATGCCCTCTTATATAAACTTCACTTAGATGACTTGGACATTCTTCAAATGACTTCAAATCAAGAATGTATAAACAAGCCAGAAGGCTTGTTTCCTGTCTCAGTCTAAAAAGAATCAAGAAATAATGAAGTTATCACTGGAATTTGGAACATTTCCATTCACTTTAAATATGGCTTAATGCTTCTCTGTAGAAGAATCTTTATTTCATAGAAAGGCATGTACATATGTGTATGTGTCTGTGTGTTTTATCCAGTGTCTAACCAATGCTTTTTATTAGAGATAACTGAAAGTGTTACAAATAGCTGAAAATTCAGCACTTAATTTATATAAACTCCATTTCTGACAACGCAGTAGAGAATTAAAAGCTGTACTGTTAGAAACACAGGGAGATCTGCTAAATGGAGCAGATTTATGTTCTCTCATGCGAGTTCTATTCCATCTCAGCTGTATTAGTCATATGATCTGTTAATCAGTTTACAGCCTACCATGGCTGTCAAACACTCATTTTCTACAGTAGTATGTCTACACATGGAATCAAATTTGAGTCATTACAGGTCTCATCCATTTCTTTCTGTAAAGATTTGTATAGGTTGCTCTTAACATTTTAAATCAATGTAAGGTTAAAACTCCCTAAGATAAGGAACAGTCTTTCAAGAACCACATAGAACTAAGTCAATCTGAATGAGCTGCAAGTTGTCATTTGGAGAGCTTCTTGTTTCATCCAGGTCTGCCAATAAACAATTATTACCTCATTTTTTAAAATCTCACTTTGCTTGTTTATTGAATGAAAACAATTTCTGTGATGAGGTTCAAAATGACTGGGTTAACCCATTCTAAGCATAAAGAAAGATGCTGAAATGTTACAGCAGTGAAGTATGGACTTTATGCTTAGATAGTAACAGAGAAGGAAACTGGAAAGTTTTATGGATTGTGAAACTAGAACTAAAATTCTTAATGGGGTCCTTTTATAAAGGACAAACACTTCCAGCAACTTTTGACCCATAGGAAGTCTGAAAATAGTTTTGTTGATAAATTTGATGGTGAGCAGATAATGTGGACCAGTTCCAAGCATATCCAACTGGATTTGTTGATAACAAAGCATTGTCAAAATAAAAATGTCAGTTGGAAGCATAATTTATAAAGGATCTGATTCTAAGTCTAAAACTAATGTGTCAGGTAGAAGGGGGGAGGAGTGGGCTGAGTTAAAAATGATACATTTTTAAATAATGCAAACAGAGTATTTTAGTTACCTACTGGAACACCAGACTCCCATTTCAAAAAAGTATTTTAACAAATTCTACCCTTAATTTTTATCAAAAAATAAAAGTGAATCATCTTAAAAATATAATTTCAGTATTTAAACAGAATAGCTAGATCACTGCTCAGCTTCTGTTCAGACTCTAGTAAATGAAGCTACAGAGCAGCAGCTCACTCCAGTAAGAGGTAGCTTTTTGGATGCAGACTGTCCTCTTATAAAGCAAGAAGGAGGCAGAACCGTAGCCTTACTTAACCTTTAACACTATTAATCAGCTACAAGGGGTCTGTATGTATTTAAAGGGGGCAGGCAAGAAGATGAGACTGAAGTACAGTTTCTCTCTGTAAAATATCCTATGAGAGCTCATGTTCGCAACACCAGGATGGTAGGGGGAACCAAAACAAAACCAAGAGGTCTTAATCTGCAGCAGTACCACTCTATTACTGCCAAAGACTCCATTAGAGTCTATAGACAGAAACATTTTTGTGATATGCAAAATACACCACAGAAATTAATTAATCAAACATAAAAAAAAAATATAAACAGTCTAGCCTCCATCTGTATAAACTGAGGCTAAGAGAGGTTTTCTCACCATCACAAACATAAGGAATCAACAACAGAATTCAGATATATAGATTTATTAATTTTGGTCTTTTATGAGTCTTATGCTTGCCTGGGAATAAGATTATCTTGACATAAGTGCACT
Source organism: Parus major (assembly GCF_001522545.3). Classification (NCBI taxonomy): domain Eukaryota; kingdom Metazoa; phylum Chordata; class Aves; order Passeriformes; family Paridae; genus Parus; species Parus major. The sequence goes on from NC_031779.1 coordinate 7,617,222, forward strand.
TGCCCTCAGCTCAGGTCTGCTGGGTGAAACCTATGATCCCTTCCTTTTGACAAGTGATACAGTGTACACTCCACACTGTTTCATTAATTTACTGTAACAGGAGCATTATACTGACAATCATCTCAGATGACCTAATTCAGAAGAACTTCATTTAGAGCACTTATCTGCTCCTTTATATTCTTCCTAAATTCTCCTTGTAGTCTTAATACTGACATTTTTAATCTGTGTAATTTGTGAGTCTCTTAAGGTAAAATGAAACTTAACACTGCATACGCTATGTGGATGACCTGCCTGAAGACCCTGGCAAAGGCAGGGATGAGACCAATGAAGAGACCTGCTTTCTCTTTTGGTTAATTACTCTTGATTCCAAGAATTCCTTAGGTTTTCACAGCAGGAGACTTATGCCTTATCCCTTCAGCCCCTCCAACATTCACGTAAAAGCATGGAGTGCTATCAGAACTCTCACCCTTTGGCTAGGAAGCTGTTCCTATTCTTCAAAATTATTTGGGAATTTTACTATATCTGCTTATTTACCTGGTGATATCTCTTTTATTTATGGATATCTAACCTCCCTCAGAACATGTTGCCTTCTCTATTTCTAAGAATGTAAAAAGTAAAACTAACCACCAAACTGCTGATTCAAACCCCAGTCTTAAGAGCCTACAATCTGCTTATTTTTTAACCCACAAGGCCTACCGCTGTCCTGGGGAGGTTGCACACATATTCATGGGATACACCACAGAATCCAATCTAAAAATTTAACAGTCATATTGCAAGGCTGGTCATTCATAGCTGTTATGTATCTCTTCCATCAGCATACAACTTAACACAGTTTAATGGAAACAGATGGAAACAGCACATGCTTAAACTTGACTGGCTCAATTGTGATTGGGTTAGATGTTCAAAAACTGTGATTTTGAACATCTAACCCAAAAATCACATCTAGAACTTAGTGCATTAGTGAATTAACTCAGTAGTCAAACAGTTGCAATTAAATGACTTTGTAATGTATAGAAGCACACTGTCTTTGAATTAGCTTAGAAGAAAATGTAAATTTCTAGCAAGCTAAGAAAGTCATCCTCACTACTTCCTTACTACTATGACCACTATGGAAAAAAGAAAGGATTTTTTTTTGTTCAGTAAAAGATGGTTGTTTTTTTTTGTAATTGCTGTTGAAGACAGACAAATTGAAGAAAACCCCGCTATTTTACAATAAGTTGCAGAATTACCATTTTGAGTTACACTATTCTCTACACCTTTGTATTTGAAATATTTACACTTTTCTCTGTGAAGTTTTGTTAAGGCAACTGATGCGACTGAGACAATTTCACCAAATAGCTCATTTCTATTTAAATGCAGACTTCAAGAAGGAATGGAAAACAAGGGGAGGGAAAAGTTATTTGCTGACAGATGGACATTACTGTATTGCTAAGTCAGTACCAAGCATATTAGCTCAGTTAGACTATTACCTGCTTGCTATTATGTCAGATTGCCATAAATAAAAAGCTACTGTATAATAATCAAAACCTGTTTAGTGCCTATTAAAAACAAAGTATCAACATATATTTTGACTTAATCTCAGTTCCGTCCTTAGTTTTACCTGTGTTTTAATAGAGGATATTTAAAACATTACCCCCTGGGAACCCAAGTGATTTAATTTACATTGAAGCATAACATATATGCAGAGTATATATTTACATATATTTACAGTATACTAAGTATATTCAAAGCTTCTTTTAATACTAAAATTTCAAAAATTTCAACAACTTTTCAGTATAGTAATTCTGTCAGAAAATATAATTAAAGAAACCAACCAAAAAAACCCTCAATTTTCTCCCAGGTAAGAATTTGAATGCTCCAACTGTACTGGCCTGAGCCTTGGAATGGGCTGAATTCACTGCCTGAATTAGATCTTACTTGGACAGAGTTTACCGTGAACTCTGTGACCATGTGTGCACTACATCACTCTACAGCTTTGATTTTTTTTTTCCTTTCTTTAAGGTTTGGGGACATTTTTTTAACTACTTACAAAAATTCCCAGTGAAATATTTACAGTAAGAGAACAACTTTATATGGGCAAAGTAAGCCCTCTGGATTCCACTCCTCTGCACACAGAGATCTTACATATTTTCTAAAATATGGTAAACTAATAGTGACATTAAACTTTCAGAACATGAAGTTATGAAAAGGAAAGTTTTTGATGGAGTGGTCTTTCATTTGATAAATGGTAGAAAGTGATATTTTCTTCAAACAACAGTAATACTTGCATTTGAAAAATACCACAAGCACAAATGACTACAAGTACTGTTGACAACAACATACACTAGGATGGGTAGAAACACACAGATAGAAACCATGCTTAACACTGAAATGACATTCATTGATAAGGATAGTAGATATTAAACATGTTTCAGATTTGCTGCAAAAACATTATTAAAAAAATCCTCTCTGCTGTCTTTGCTTCAATGTACCGACAATTGTGATGGTCAGATTTGTACCTGAAAGCAAGAACCTCTGCTATCAACCTAAGTAAATGACACAAATGAGAAAAACAAAACCTTCTTAGGTGCCAAAGAATTTTTATGCTTCAGAGTTGTAATGATCTCACAAGGAAAAAGCTATTATACTACATTTTTCCTGGATTTTCACAACACTACAGTTAAAGGAAAACTTGGAGATTTCAGTTCCCATTGATGCTTTGGTGAATTGGGAGATATTCTGAGCTATGAGTATTCTCCTACTGTGCAAAACTCTGGAATCCCAGTACTTTACCTGAGATTTCCTAAGTGTTTTCACAGCAATATAAAGTCATTATGGTAATGTGCTGACATCACTGCAGGATCAAGCAAATGGTATAGTGACAGAAAACCTTTATACAACTCTCAAAGTAGTGTATATTCCCCTGAAAGAACAGTCATTTATCTTGCATCATGGCTTTTTTCTTTGCAATGACAGCTGTCTTAATTCATAATCATAATTTCTATCATTATATCCCTTACAAAAGGAATCTGTGATGAATGAAACATGCTTTAAACCTTAAATTCTACTTTTCATTCTTAGTGCTTTTAGATTTAACAGTATTCTCTCACTGCTTTTCTCACTATGTTGATTTAGATGCTAAGATTTAGCACTGACTTTGAGAACATTTGTATGAGTCAAGTAACCTTACATTTTCAATTGCCAGATCATAGTTGTGTATTATGCTAAAGAAAAGCATCTATTTTATATAATCACCAACAGGAAGCAAGTATAAATCACCAATGTGAAAAATAGCTACAACTTTACAGACAGTTTATTTTCACATCAGAAAGCAATTGATATTGCACCAAAGAATGATTTTAAGGCATAAGACTTCCTGTCAGCCAGGGGTTAACAACAGTATTAAGATGATGGAACTAATATGAAACCTTTTTGGATCAACATGTTATTAAAAAAAAAATAAAAAATCTTACTTCTAACTAGGCTGGATTAAAATTAGAAATGCAACAGAATATTTTAAGATATTTCAAGATTAATGAACAATCAAATAAGCTTTACGTGTTTTCATACATTTTTACTAGGCATTATAAGGCAACTATCTGTGTCCTTAGTTTAAGGGCACATAGCTTTGTGTTCTTTGTGTTCTATTTCACTTATGACATGTTGGCTGAAAGAAAATATTAATAAGAAAGTGCAAAAGGAGTCAGGTGACTAAAGAAAGGTGAGGGGTAAATAATACAGTCATATTTTTTTATCTGCATAATTCTTCCTCTTAAAGCAAAAAGAACCATCTATCTCATAATAGGAAATTAGTTTCAGTTACTATTGACCTCTGAAATTGCAGAAGAAAAAACATTAATATGATCTTCTTGAGCCTAAAATGATAAGTAAAAATGTATCAAATAGTTAAGCTAAGCTTTTTAGGTTGTGTCTTGGAGGAGGTACATAATAGGGGGTATTCTAAGACAGACTTAGCTGTGGAACAGCATCAAGCGTGTAGTCTAAGCAAGCTGCCTCTTCAAAAGAAAGCTGCAGGGTGTTCATCTTGGAGATTAATCAAGACCCAGAAATACATAAGCATCCGTAAAGCTCAATTTATTACTAATCCTGTCACAAATTAGGAGAAAAGTACTCAAATAAGGAAAATACACTATATTTTCACCATGTATTCATATAATTAGTTTGCTTATATTTTTATATCAATTTAAACATACCAACTCATTGAAAAATCCAACACCATACTGTCTTACCCAACTTATACTGTGAAGTTGCCAACCTAACAAAATAACCTCCCCCAGATTTTAATGAAGTGTTAATTCCAGAAGCCCAGACAGTTTCATCAACATTATAGCATTAGAAAGCAAATCAGTTACAAATCAATGCATTGCATTAGCAAGAACAGTGGGAGGTACATTCAGAATGAAAATAAGCAAAGGAAACAAAGGAAACAGAAAACTGTATGTAGACTAGACAGAAATGCAAAGAGCATACATACCTGGATTAAATTCTTCTTAAAAATAAAACACAAATTACATACCACCATCTTTATATTATTTTCCATTTATGCCGAAACACTGTACACAAATCCATTACTATTTTGCCTTCCTTCCTTCATTCTTCCTTCTTTAAATGATACAACGTGAGGCTGCTTCCCAGTGATTCAAGTCAAGTGCAGTCAGGCATGCTGCTAGTCTGCAACGGTATCTGTTCTAAATTCCACGGTATTCCCTAGGCAGCATTAAATGGGGATTCTTTTCCTCCCTCTCCCATTTTTTTTTTTCCTCTCCTACAACTTGTGCTAACAGCTAAGAGTAATCGTGATGTTAGCTACTAATTCATTCTGCAGCTCGGGGTTGTTTCTCCTCTGTAACAGCAGAGCAGTAGTCAGCGTCCTACTCCGGTTCAAAAACAACATCAACACGAGAGAGCAGTAATCATCCTGGTGCTTTATGTGCCGGGAACTTCCCCCGCTGCTGTTTTCTCCTGCCACTGCTCCCGAATGCAGCAGCAGCTGCAATAGGCACAGCCCTGCTGCGTGGCAGGCAGCCCCTCCGCTCAGAGCCGCTCACAGGAACAACACATGCAGTGCGCCGGGGGAGCTGCCAGGTGCGCATCCGTGCCCGCAAGGAGAACAGCGGGAGATGGCATCTCTTGCTTGGCAGGGCCGTGTTCTACCCTCACCTTTTATTTATCGGTCTGACGTGACCCGGAGGAACGATTGTGTAGCAATTTCTTCCAGCAGTGCTTTCATCGACAGCTGATAATTTTTTGTAATGAAGCTGCTAAATACCCTTCATAGCTATCATTCCATGATGATTTAAGGGTGCTCCACATAAGAAATGTATCACCCACTTTCCATGAAAAGCACTTAGATGTCCCCAATTAATACCTAGGCATTAGGACTCAGTCATTTATTTACTGCAAGTCAAATAGCAGAATGGATTATTATTGTGCACGCAGTTACTAAATTTTCCTGCACAGAATACATCAGGTGTTTTTTCAAATGTAAACAGGTTTAGCAGTGTAAGGCCACATGCAGCCTTACATGTATTGAAAATATGTTTAAAACTGACACATGAGGAACTACAGAAATGCATACAGAATGAGTCTATATAAAAACATTCTACAAAGTGCACACACAGCCCAAGTGTAAAGGTTTCTCAAAACATGTGCACAGGCTAAACCCACAGGTATGTGATTATCCTCTTTAATCTTGAGAGATAGCATGATTGGAATGCCATAGTGAATATTAAAGTATGTATCTTTTCCATATAAAAAATAAACCCTCAAATTTTGGATAGTCTGTAAGAACTGACATTTGTAACAGAGGAGCTTGTAATTCAGATACTTTCTTCAAATGATACCTTGAGTAAAGAGGCAGTACTTAAGAGCGTTTAACAAATTCTAGTTAAAATAGTTAAAACTTACTGGTTGTAGCTTTCACTTTCTGCAGTCCTTGTACTATTGTTAGTACTGTCATCCTGGGACACTGTTTTGCATACAATTTATAAATAGAAAAGTTCTAGAATCAGATCTCTTACATACAGTTGTAAATTAATAATTTGGATTTTTGCATGTAATTATAAAAATAATTATGGACCATTATTATATTTATTATGTCTTGCTGACATAAACGTAACTTATAAAAATACCATTAATTAGATTTATAGTTAAGAAACAGATGAATGAATGCTTGATTATTCATATCTTATTGTGGTTATTAGCCTGCAGCCGTTACTTTATATTCTGTCTAAACTGAATCAAACTTATTCTTTAAAACTCCCATATTGCATGCCAACAAAATATAAAATAAAATTTCCTTGTAAGTGCGCAATAGGAAATACTCCACTGATATCAATACTCAGTGCTCTATTCTTAACTACACAAGATGCAGTAATAAAGCCTCTCAAAATCAACAGGACTGCTCATGTAAGGGTGAAAAAGGAAAAACCAGGCAGCCTAGTCAAGCATGCCCACCCATAGTAGAAACACACTTAGAAATAAGTATCAGTTTCAGCAAGATTCAACAAATGGCCTTAAGACTACAGATAGTAAAACCAGTAAATATTAGAACTCTTGGAAAACTATATAGATTTGTTATTTAATAAAAAATGTGTTTGCCAATGACATTAACTCAGAATACTTGGATCATGTTGCCATCTTCAAGGAAGTTCCTAGGTGTTGACCCTGTTTATACTCATCTATTGTGTTACCACATGCTGAATATTTCAGCTGAAAGCTGAATTTATTCAACTTATTTGTTAATCCATCATAAGCAGGGAATTTTACTATACCAGATGCATTATTCAATTGATATTTCAGAAGGAAATAAAAAAGCTAACATCAATCCAAAGACCTTCTGAACTCATGGCTTATCTTCCCTGAAGTTAAAATTCTGTGTAGAACTTCAAGCCAGAGACATGCTGACTGTTGTTATGATACTGACCAACCAAGAATGATGTATAAATATGTACTAATTACTTATGAGTGAAGTCATCCAAATTCATCACCAAGTTATGTACCTTTGTTCACACCCTTCTCACAGAGCTAGGATGTTGGTGACTTTCCAAAGTTAAGTCTTTGAGCAGAGGCTTTAATTCTGTACAATAAGTTCTCACAGTTCTGGAAGCCCAGATAATTGTAAATCAGTGACTGGGATCAAACTCCTGTGCATGTTGAGAAAATATCCCCATCAGTTTTTGAAAAACAAACACAAAGGAGCAATTTGTGCGTGCAGGCCCTACACGTTGGCAGTAACCTGACATGTTGATGAAGATGGGCTTGAAGAACTCTCAGGGTTCACACCAATTTACTCTATTTCCCAAACACAATGTCAAAGAAACAGCTTCCACACACAGAAGGAAGAGAAGAAATACTATGTATTGTATTTCAATGTACATATGCAATATGCATAGAGTTGTTGCAACTTGTTTGACTATTCCAGCCAAACCCTGTAGCTTAACAGAGAAAAACAACAACCACCCAAAGAAAACACTACCACCATCAACCCCAAATCACACACCCCAAACAAAAACACCAAAGCCCAATGGGCAGCTAGAAACCTTCATGGAGAAAACAGCTATTTTTTGTGCCTATTTCCAGGATTATATGATCATGACTTTCAGAAATTATTCTTTGAATTCTCACAAATGTCTGTCCACTGAAAATACTTCAGTAATTTTCATCACTACTTCTGTGTAATAAACCCAGCATTAAATAACATATAACTATTTTAGATGTTATTTGACTGTATCTATCATGTAATTCTTATATTGAAATAGTGATAGTAGTAAAATGATAGAACGACTTTGAAGTGATCTGTATTTCATGATGGATTTCAGCCCAACAGCTGGAAAAGCTGTCATACAACTAAGTTATCTTCCTCCAGCACATCGCCTTCCCAGGTTGCTTAAGGGGTAGCTGTTTCTCCCCGTGTATCAAAGAAGGGCAGTAAGTGTCAATTCTGCAATGGGATCAGTCAGTCAGAAGGCAATCAGCCGGGCCGGGGCGGGAGCGGAGCAGCCGCAGCCCCGCCGAGCCCTGCCCGCTCCCCGCGCTCCCCCTGCCGGCCCCGCCGCACCGAGCGCTCCCGGAGCCGCTCCGCAGCGGCCGCCCCCGCCCCTCCTGGGACAGCACAGGGCTCCACAGCTGCTCTTCTGCAGAAAGGATGGTGTTTGCTCTACACTGACTGTGTTTCTTTACTGTGAAGCTCAATGTTTCCTTCTAAAAGGAAGAGTTTGCAATAAGAGGGGGAAAGAGAAAATAACTGCTCTTGCGTTTCATAATGCACCTGTGAGCTGGTTTAAATTTTACTTCAGGTGACTGTGAATATTGCTTTGGAGATTTTGAAGTTAAGGTGGCTAAAGCTACTTCTTATCCCACATCAAAACTTTTCCAGACTTTTTTTAAAACCAGTTGCTAAGTTTATAAAATTATGCAGCTTGAATTCTATTACGTGAAATAAAATCACTTTAAAGATTTTTATTTTTTTATAGTAATTAAGGGAACAGGAAACCAATGTAAACACAATCGGTTCTTGCCAGCTGCAATTTAATAAAAATTTGCCCCCTTGATTTCAGACAGGATCATAAGATGGGATCACAGTTGAAAAGCAAATACAGGGACAAAAGCCCAACAATAACTGAAGAATAAATCAAGAAGCACCAATTTTTACTTTTTATTTTTTTACCCAGGAGGGAAAGGTGAGCTTTTTCCCCATTCAGATTTACCAAGCACCTAAAGATATGTACCATTTAAAATGGTAACTTAAGAACAATATATGTTACTTCTGAAAATTAATTCTACATTGTGTTCTTTCCTTATGACTATTTTGCTCATTGTTATTCTTTTGGAATGTGTTCATTACAGAAACTGCTTTATGGGTTTTTTTGTCTAGGAAAGTAGAATCCTTGCTGAAACATTTTTTAAATGAAGAATCTGACTCAGTTGCCACTTTTCATCTGGGAAACTGGTTTTAGGTTGCCTTTATCTCAAGCCTCAAGCTTTCTCTCTCAACCTCTGGTTCTCTGCCCCATCCCACTGGGGGAGAACAAATGAGCAGCTCTGTGGTGTTTACTTGCTGGCTGGGGTTAAACCACAATAACAGGGTAAAGCTCATTGACACAGAAATGGCAGAGTGGAAGAGTTACAGCATCTCCATTCAATACAACCCTCAGTCATGTACTTAAACTCAAGTATGTATTTAACAGTGCTACTAAAGGTGCTAATTAAGAGCCATCTCAAGATTCATCAAAAGTGGCAGCAGCATAGGAAGACTTTGAAAAAGACTGCATCACCAAACTTGCAAAAAATAATAATTTGGTAGTGAATTAAAACATTCAACCCTGCCAATGTGAAAAAAAGTAGAGATTGGATCACATGAAAGACTCATAGCAATGAAGTAGGAACTCAAAGGCAGATGCTGCAAGGATTTGAGAAAATGGGTGATTGCAACAACTGTGAAGTTACATCTTTTATAATAAATCTGGAAGCAAGGTAATTTACTCTCCTGGATCTTTTTTCCCCTAGGCTTTCTCCCTCTAGCTACCCCTTAGATTCCATCAATATAATTCATTAGCTTTTCAGTGTATGACCTGTCATTCTTTGTGCCAGGATTCAGAGTTCATCAGTGCTCCATTCCTGGCTGCTCTCAGCTGTCTCTCCTATCCCAGATCTCCCACTGAAATGATTGCTGGTTGTCCCAGTATTTCTCTCCTCATCCTAGGGCTTCTTTCCTTTTCTTGCATTGTGAGAGGTTGTCTGCCAATCCTTATAACTAACAACCCCAATTCTCCCTAATGTGATGGTTTCTTGCCTTCCCAATCCTATCTATCTTCACCGGATTCTGAAAGGCAGCTTTTGCCTCCACAGAATGATGCCCATAAAGAACAGCCCAGCTGATTCATACTAACTGGCTTATTTTTCCTGGTGTATGTGAAACATCCATTATCACTTGTAAACTTTCTCTGATGAGAATCCTGTTGAGTTTCTGCCTTCTGAAGCATTTTTTTAAGCATTCTCTCAAATGCTCACAAACCACTCCATAATTCAATTACAAATATGCACCAGGAGCTGTATAATTCTGTAACACATTGAATTAGCCACAGGTTACCAATGAAACCAATAATAAATAAATTAACATCAGTCCAAAAACAAACTCCAAAATGCTAAAATGTGGTTACTTAAAACAGCAGGAAGAGAAAAAAATGTTCTCTGGTGCCCTTTTGAACTCAAACAAAGGAGAGAACTGAAGTTTAACTGTGGAAGACAGTTAAACAGCACATTACATTCCTGTTTGCTGATTTTCTATAATAATATCAAAAGCAAAAGCTTGGATTTCTTATCCTCTATTATGAATCATTATATCTCACTTTCTGAACAGAAAAGCAGTGATAATCCTTTTTCTGACCTTGCATAGTAGAATTCTCAAAATAATGATAGAGCAGCTCATAAAGGTTTCTCCCAGAGTCCATAACACTTAACACCTTTAAGTCATTGAGGAAAGCAATTTTCAACTTCCATATTGATTTAAGGCAGGGAGGGAATGCAGTAAATTACATTATTTACTAAATATCTAAACTCACAATACCATATAAAGATCTTAGTTAAAAAAAGTCTTCAAGTAACTTAACTGTAACTGTTTAGATAAAGACATCTCCATTTTATTGTTTTCACAATTATATCAAATTTCAAAACATTTTCTCCCTGAAAAACTTTCAGAGGATGTCATCCCAGAGGGGAAAAAAAAAAAAAAAATACCTGAAATGATAGGAAATAGAATAAATAAAACCCATTTGTTCAGAATTCATGTGTAACACAATCTTCCATTTCTGCCTTTATCAGTGTATTGTTTTTTGTCAAAATAAACTTTCTAGACACCACTTTTTGAAAGCCTTAAAGGCAAATATGAAGTTATCTTTGGACTGTTGGGCCCCATACTTACTTTCTACTTTTGAGTAAATTTGGATTTCAGACAGAAGATAACCAAAACCATTTGTGTTACAGAAGTAGGACTGCAGGATATAACCAGTAAGAAATTTTCTTCACATACTATATATATATATTAAAAATGTGATGTAGAAAGCAAAGACATCCCAGAAATTCCTTTAACTTGTCAGGTATATTTTGAGCTTCCTCATGTACCAATTAATATTCAAATCATTGTCTAAATATCTGCAGCTTGGCAAATATGCTCTAATGTTGAACTCATTTAATTGAAAAGAAAGTGCACTTCATTTCTGTTTCCAAATTGTCAGTTGTCACTTTTTTTAAAATAAAAATTTAAAATAAAAAATAACTTTGAAATAAATTCACAAAACTATAAAAAGCAGCTTCTTTGCTGACAGTCATTTCACCTAATCAAAATGCTGACTGCTGCTTGCACATAATTATTTTTTACTTGAATCAGAATGCAAAGTATCTACTATTATACTTTATGAAAAGGAATTACTTGTTTGTTTCCACTTCAAGCAATGCTTGCATTACTTGGAATACAAGGTTGAAAAAATTTTCAACTGAAAGATTGCTTTTTAAAAAAAAAAATAAAAATTCTTTGGGCCTATTGAAATCTTTTAAAGATAAGTTTGGCATTAATATCATAGCCCCATGGCTCTTAAAGAATGATTTCTGCTTTCCCAGCCTTAAATTCCCACTACTCTCATGGTGTAATATCTGCTTTAATATTATTTTATCAAGTTTTGTTTCTGAATAAGACAGTAAATCAATAGAGCTGACAAAACTAAGCTGCTGATAACTTCTCTATTAGTGAGCGTTCTGCTGCTGAGCATCACCACTGCATCCATCACAGAATTCACCACAAATCACAAAGAACAGCATTACATCAATCCACAGTGCGTATTTAGTTCTACCTTATATTTTTTAAATTTTGGAACACACCAATACAGTTAATTTATTGAATAATTAGTGATCCGGGGATGTGTTGTGGTCATTGTGCAAAGTTAGGGATATGGCATGTTGGGAAGATTTACCAGGGCAGATCTGTGCCACTCTCACTGTGGATCTCCAGATTATAAAAACAGTCAAGATAGTGCCACTATGTCACTGCTTATTTTGTCTCCAACACTCTCTATTGTCAATAAATACAGCTGTGGAATGATACAAAGGGTAACTTACATGAGTAGTGTCCTGTTTAATGCTAGCCTTAGGAATGAATTACTATGCTTTGTATTTGATAAAAAGCATACCCATCTCAGAGAGGTGACATTTATTTATTCGAATATATTTCAGCAGCAGAACAGTCTCAACTTCACTAAGGATTAGTAGCTAAAGATATAATCAAAGTGACATATACAACTGGGGTAGGAAGGGAAAGAGAAGAAAAAAGATTTGATTGTACTCATGGCTGACACTGAGCTAAAAGAAAACTCTCATAGTGCATCTTTTCATAATTATTGTCAGCATTTCATAGCACTTATTTCAAAGCTATTAAAAAACTTAGGCAAATTTAAAAAGCCTCACTGTCCACTACTCCTGGAATACAGTGAACATGAAACTAAAAAATAGACACTGGGACTGGATTATTTTAAAAGAATTGTGGTCAAGATTTTTGTTTTCAATCAATTAGCAGGAGCACAATTTGAGGATCCTATCTAGTTTTGCATTGTCTTTTTTAAAAGCTATTATTTGCTGATATTAGGTTTTACTTCAAATTCTTAATTCCTCTCCCATCTCAAAGAGGGGAAGGATTTCCCTAAAGCTTTTATCTTAGCACTGTTAGATCTTACATAATTGCAAGAAGGTTTAACTATTACTATTTCAAATATACACCAAGGCAATTTATTATCTAGAAAGAAACATTCTCCAAAACAGTTTGGCACTTTTCCTATCTAGTCAATGTTTGAGTAAATATTCATCAGCTACAATGCCTCTGGTGAGCCACTGGGCTGTCATCTCTTATTTGATCAGAACAGACTAATTCAATTTCATATTTCCATAGATTATCACTAAAAGAACACATTCCAAAAATTATGACTGGAACCGAAGCCAATGTATTTTCTATTACAGTAAGAATTAAGGTTTGTTTCATCTGTGAGGAAACACCTGAAGGTCATCAACCTGAGCAAACTATACTCCCCCTCCCCCTATTCCAAGCTAAATCCACTTCCTTAAATATCCAAGAATATTTGAAAAAAAAAAAAAAAAAAAAAAAAAAAGCCCAAAATTATCATTCCTCTGTTCTTAAAGGCTTCCAGGGATTGATTCCTTACCTATGCCTGCTTTGATGCCTAAAAATCATCCTCACAGTTACTAAAGGTTGTTATCTATTTCTCCAGCTCCTTATGGATAGAGACAGTTCCCTCCATATGGCAGTAGTATCTTACAGCAGTTACCTACATGTAGAGATTGCTTTCTGTCGAAAACTACTTAATTTATCTGTTTGCTTGCCTCCATTATGAGGCTCTGTGAGTACTGTATCTTTTGCAAAATATGTCAGGACTGTTTAGTCTTCTGATCTTCTTGTGCTGCAGAGGGTTTTCTTTTATTGATGGCCTTTTATAGCCCCAATAATACTTGCAAGTGTAAAGTTTATTTTGATTAGGCGTTGTCAGAGATTCATTATCTCTCAGAGTTTCTGGACAAACAAAGGCATTTAATGTCACATCAATTGTGCTAAATCAATGATGAGATAATACCAATGTACTGTTTCTGAAAATCATTTTATCTTCAGAAGGAAAAGACAAGGCAAAAAGTCCAAGGTAAATCACAAGGTTGAAGCATAAAGGACTAAAGACATAACTGTATTTCAGGGACAATAACTTCATTAGAAGAAAAACCTTATCCAAATTAATTTGTAATGAAATAAAATGGGATAGTAACTCAAGAATTAAATGAATATTTTAAATATTTTTAGAAATTTTCCTCTTCAAAAAGAGTTTCATATGAAGTATATGTTTACATCTCCCATCCACCTGATCTTCAAATTCTTAAAATCTCACAATAACTGCCACCGTGTTTCAGCACCATAGTGATGCTAGAATAGCTGCTGAGCAATCTGCTCTTATGTCAGTGCACCAAGACATGTTGACTACTTTGCTACAAAAAACAATCTAATGGCACAGTGAGAGCCCAAGATTCCAGCTCATGCATATTAACTTTACCATCTTCTAATTCCTGACCTCGGAATTACTTTGAACAACAGCAGTGGGAAGACGCAAAATTCTAATATTATTGTAGTCAAATATTTTTAACATCTGAACAAAATTCAGCCGATTCATCAAGTCAAAGTTACTGTTTGTATGGTATTAGTTATTTGGCTTTAAACTCAGAAATAAGTTTACTCCACTCTAGGCAATTAAACACACACTGAAGGAAAACTCACAGAAGAATTTATCTTCAGGCTATTGTGACCTCTGTCTGCAAGAAAAAAAGCTGGACTATTTGACTTGTTTGACCATTGTATTCAATTACAGACCAGTATTCTTCCTGCCTGTCTCCTTCAGTGAGCTACCATTCAGCAGAAAAAAAAGACCAAACCAGTGACAGAACTGGATGCAGAAACCAAGATCACATGAATCAGATAAATACTCTTCCTACAACACCCCAGTATAAACAGATTTCCCCCACCACTGTTTTCACACAGGTGCAGTCTATGGATTATCATAAAGACAAGAGAATTTGATAAAAAAATAAATAGGACTTGGTCCCCAAAAGTGCAGGAAAAAAACCAGCTCAAAATGAACCGATGAAGGTGGATTTTAGATGGGGTTTGACTCATATTTACAGTAACCAATTTGGCTGTGCCATAAAAGAACAGAAACAATATTTAACAGCAGACTACTTGAGAATAAGCAGTATTTCCAAAAGGCCTACACACAAAAGAAACAGGAAGTCTGTGACTTTAGGATTTCATAGTTCACTGTGCACACTAATGTCATAATTGCTGTGTTTCTCAGAAGTTATCAACAACAGTTCTGCACTACAGTCAATGCTGTAAGACTGGGCAAAAATTAATGACATCTGAATTCCCAAACACTGATGTGAGGTAGTGGTTCACACAGTTTAACAGCAACAGTGAGAAAGCAAATATTTGGTCTGTTTACATGGTCAATAATGATATAAAGCTATTATATTTTCCCTTCATTGAAAGTTTTTTTATCTAGGAAGAAATGTTCTTTAAACAATTTTTATTAAATATCGATGAAGTACTGATCTTCCTCAGAATCAAAAAATATTTAGAAAAAGATGCCTGACGTTGTGGTATCTGGACTAATATGCAACACCTCTACGATGGCCAAACCGCAATCACTCCTCTGAGATTAAAGAAAGTCTCAATTTCATCCTCTTTCTGTTTCAGAATAAAAAAATCCTGAGGTGAGGAAACCCCACAGATTTAAGAAAAAAAATTGGAAGGAATTGTCTCAACTACCAGAAACTTGTCAGTCGCATCTTCAAGTCCTTCTTACATTAACTTGAATTATCCTTGACACTGAGAAATTTTTTAAATTACAGTGATGCATCAGTAGTT
Source organism: Parus major (assembly GCF_001522545.3). Lineage (NCBI taxonomy): Eukaryota > Metazoa > Chordata > Aves > Passeriformes > Paridae > Parus > Parus major. The sequence goes on from NC_031779.1 coordinate 7,632,685, forward strand.
TTAAGAGTAGTTCTTACCTTCTGAATAGCCCTGGCCCATCTTGCTTTTGCAAAATTACTTCGATTACCTTCATCTGTATTTCTCCTGTAGAAAAAAGAAGGGAAAAAACCAAAGTACTCAGTACAGAAAAGTATGAAAATAAATAATTAAAATAAATCTATGGCTGAATGAATCAAATTCAGATCCATCACTACCCTCATAATACCACCTTTGGATTACAGGGGGTTCCTTTAAAGCTGAGAATTCACTGGCTTGAAAAGACACAATCCTTGTTCCTTGTATTACCACAGTATAAAAGGACATCAGCAAAGGAATACATTTCCCAATTACAGCAGCTCATAAATCAGGATTACAAGGTCTTTAACATCAAATAGCAGGAGGAGAGGCAGAAAACAACAACAAAATCCAAACCACCAAAGACAGTGAAGAAAAAGGAAACCTTTGAACTTCCTTAGCAAAGGCATATCCTCTTGAGACAGAGACACTGTCACCAAGGCATTGCCAAATGCACTAAAGGAGTTACTGAGAAGCCACATAACATAAAAACAGTACTCCCTCCTCCCCAAAAAGTACCACCAGACGAAAACTAGTATTTATTCCAATCCTTGAAATGCAATCCATTGCATATTTGGTTGCCCTCACACATAAGTTTCACACTTGCACAGGTTAATTATAATTAGGGCTCATTTTTCAGCTATTTCACCACACCTGTGAAGAATGTTGGCTTAAACTGAAAAATACCAATTCCATTAATGGCTGTTAAGCACAGGTTAAAATAATTAGCATAGATTCCACCACTTCTGCAAGATTCTAAGTAGTCCAAAAGCCACTGCCTTGTACAATACCAGTTAAGTTGCAAAATCAAAATTATATGGTAAAATTCTACACATATAATTTACAGAGGACAGTAGAAGCCTGTTTACTAAGTGAAGTTTTTGCAGAATATTTATATTATATCTCAGTGCCATGCCTTGGCCTACACATTACTATTTAATTATCTTGGACTTTTGGAACAGTGCTGTTTTATTTGAGGAGAAAAATGTTCCCTCTTATACTCACAGTTGAGTGCACATGATGCAAACCAAGTATGAAGAGGCTTGTCTTCCCCTGCCCTCATCTCTCAGGCTGCATGTTTGCTGGTTTGCTTCACAACTCTTCTTTTGTTTTCAGGTAAATCAATCAAGTGATACTAGTAATTGGTCCACCCCATCCTGCAGTTGTTAACTAGACTGGAAATACTCGGTAATAATTAACCTTAAGGATTACCAGAGTAATCAGACTCAAGGTCAGATGGAAATTGGGTTGTCAGTGTTGATTCAGAGGGAACAGAGAGAAAGATTTCTCTGCCTTAACTAAAATTACATAGGGAAAAGAGTATTCTTAAGTTTTGAGACATAATATACAGAAGGGGACAAAAACTGGTTTAATTGGTTTGCAGTACTTTTAACGAGTCACCAATCTGTGATCAGATCAGGCAGCTGAATACTTCTTGTGCCAATTAGAAACTCCGACAGACACAGCAAGGAGCAGTTTCTACCTGTCCACTTCCTGCTGACACAGTGATGGGTCCAGTTTGGACAAATGGTTGTTAATTTTCTATTCAGATCTAGTGAAACTAATTAGTTACCTGGCAGAAAACATTATACCAATACTGAACAAAGCTTCTGATGGCATCTGCTTTACATGAATGCTGGGTAACAAAGCCCACCAGATACTGCTGGGAATGACCAGTCCTGCTAGCTGAACTGCACAGAAGGAACATATGTGCCAGGAAAATACTATAATTTTTTTAAGCAACATAAACAAAAGCAGATTAGGGAACTTCACACAAGCATTAAGCCAGAAAACAAGGGAACCATATCTGATAATTAAAAGAGCATAATATTGTGATTGAACAACAAAAAGTTTAAAAACAAATGACAAATGCTTTAAGAGTGCCTGAAAAATCATACTGATTCACCACCCCTACAACATAATGCCCAGCTGTGGTCTCTGATGCTGTGCAGGCCACAAGAACAACAAGACGAGGAGAACTACAAGAGACACCTCAGGAGAAGTATAGCGACATTCGGATCTGGTGAGCTCAGAAAGCAGCCTGGGTCAAAGTTTTGACACTCCATACATCAAACTCAGTGGGCTTTCACATCTCTTAGGCAGAAGGATCAAAATAACCAGTCTTGTTGCAGTGATTTACTAGCTAATAACAGGTATGTGCCAAGGAATGCACAGGCTAGATAAACACAAGGGCTTTTCAGTCTGGTTTATCAAAAGCTAAGGCTTTTTAACAGAAAACAAAAGTTACATTGACACTTTTATTTAATAGATGTTTTCCCTCTTCATTTTCCTGGCCAAATACATTAAAATTGCTCTAGCATTGCAGTGATGATTTGCATTTTCATGGCACCTCTTGTAAAATTAATCTCACTACAGACTTCATTGTAAGGCAGTTAATTATAGAGCAGTTGCAGTGTGGCCACATACTGACAAAAAAAATGACATCTTCTGAATGCTTATTTGTTTGTAATAGGCAATCCTGAATATCTGCATTAGTTTATAAGTATTCATCACCAATGTCAGTTTCATCAGCTTTGAATATAACCGGAAAACTGTAGAAGAAAAATTGAAATAATAATGCTCTATGATGACATTTTTTATTTGGCAATTTCCACTCCCTACTGGCAATGGTCAGGCTGAAACTAACATGTGCTTAAATCAATCTCCAATGGACATATCAAGCAAACTTATAATAGGATAGTACACTACCACAAAAATGTTTAGTTTTCTTTTTCTCCTTTAAATGTACTTTTCAGAAAATTCCAGTAACGCTCAATCTTGTACAAATATGGGATAAGGCTGATGACAATTTCGAGTTCTATTCTGCATTCTTTTATAGCTCAGGAGTGGGATAGAAAAAAGAAAGATGAATAACAGCTTCTCTGTATTTTAGAATACAAAGAATAGTACTTTAAAGTATATCACTTTCAGTGCTGTAACTTTTGAAACCTGTACAATTTAACATGCATTGGAAGTAAGTTTGTAACACATCCCAAACTTTTTTGGGGAGGATTTACATGCTTGTTAATCATTTAGACTGCAGCAGCACAAGTCCTTTGTGAATATCTCTGTTGGTGCAGTTGCTACCATGGTCTTGCACACCAGGCCAAAGCCACATTACCAACATTACACACACCTGGGCTGCAAAAGCCTGTCCTTGTTCCAGCACTGGGCAGCAGCTGAAGCTGATTGCACTGAAATTGTTTTCAGCTGAAAACAAGGCGCTTTACAGCCCTATCTTTCAAGTCAATTCATGCACTTGGTAGAAGGACACACTATCTTTATTGGAAAATATGTCTGGGATATGGAACTATAGAAATAGTATCTTATCAAGGATTATTGGACTATAAAAATAATTAAATTTTAAATTTTTCATAGGCCTCAATTATATAGTACAGATAAAAGAATAATTATAACATTAAAAAGCCGTGCAATAAGTAGCAGTTTAGTAAAACACTAAGAACTGTAGGCAGTACTTTGCCATCTTAGCTATAATTACATTTAAAAGAAATTAACGATGTGGTAAAATTGCAAAGGAAAAATAAGTGATCTAGGCATTCCACTGTTAACTATACCACAGTAGGACTTACTTTTTCTAAACCTTTCATAGGTTAATACAATTTAGCATTACCCAACTGCCTTATATAACTATTTTTTTGTGTTAGTGGCAAAGAAGGCAGAGTTTCCTCCAAGATACTTTTCTGGTAGCAGCAAATCTATTCCCCTACACAGGTTCCATTTTACAGATGTTCAAGTTGGTCTTCAAAATTTAGTCTTTAAACTAACAGAGCAGAGAACAAAACTTACTATAAGTCAGCAGCCAGTTACTCATCCCTACAGTAAAACTTCAGTTTTAAATCTGAGTACACATTTGTTGTTTCCATTTGCTTTCTTATTGTCTAAAATAGTAAGTCTCAGTAGCTGTATTATCATCTTCAATCATACATTTATATTAGTGCTAGCTTTCACTTCAAATAGTTTACAGTTCTGAGTTTTTGGTGGTTTTTAAAACTAAAATTACAAGTTCCTAGTTTCTTTGAGACAAGGCACTAAATTTTATCATTCTGTATTTTGAGAACATTACTACAGTAAGTAATGAAATAACATTTTCTGGTTTCTTAGAGATAACCTCGTTTAAGTGCCTAAAAACACATACTACAGCAATAACATCTGCTTTCTAGCCATTCAGATTCAAAAATTTAACAATGCATAAACAGAAACTAAAACATGCTTACATATCTGCTTTAGTTCAGTTTTTCCACTAACACTCTTTTACAGGTTACTTACCTAATCCTTAAGAACTTCAGTCTTTTATAAGAGCTACATCTTTTGACTCAGAGAGAAAGTGAGTAAAGTCTGAAGTGATGCATTTATCCTCATAACAGAACTCCTATTTTTTCCATTTCAAATTTTTCATCCAGTTCTTCACAAGACTTTCACACACATAATTCACATTGATGTTGATCTTCATGTCTTCCTGAAGAAAGAGATGTGTCCCTGCTTGCTTTTAGAAATACCTCTGAGCTAAGTGTGCACAGCTGCTGAAGATAAGCCACCAATTATTGCACCTGACCACCACTCACCTTCCTGGGCACAATTAACACTCTGGGGCAAGTACCTCCCTTTCCCTTGTGTCATTTGACTCCTCAGATGGGTCTGAAGTCTGATCATAGTCTGACTTATTGATGGGATGATGCTGTCTCTGCTAAAACTGATTCAGAAACTCCCAGCTTGCTTTAACATTTGCTTTCCAGTAATGTTATTTTAGTGTTTTGACTTACAATATGACACCAAAAAAATACTTTTTTTAAAATCAAAGATGGAGAAATAACAAACTCTTCCATGTAGCTGAGAATGAGTACTGGGAAAAGGAAACAGTAACTACTTAAACTTCTGTATTTTGGGCCACTTCAAATGTTTAGACTTCAAAATATGTAGAGGCATTTTTGATTCAACACTGTGGGATTTTCTTGTTATCTGCTAAACTGTTCTCAAAGATTGTGTCCCTTTCTTGAAAGGTTTGGTTTTCAAGACTGGGCGGCATCCTGTTTTCATTATGCTGGAGGAATTTGTTCATTTTTATTAAACCTTATTCTAAAGAACCACTACAACTGCAGACCTAATGCTAAAAGGTGTGCAGAGATGTACAGTAATCTGTACCTAAACTTTTAAAATTCTTACCATTCAGAGCTATGAACTGGATTGTAAACTGTCATTCAGATCTATCAAAACTACAGCTTGTGATACAGATCTTATACACTTAACATAGTGCCAGTAGGCAATAGCTCATATTTCCCATTATATTGCCATAGAACAGCAGCATTGAAGAAATATTCTGTTTTTTTAAGGCCTACCAAGACAGTAAATCAACATTTTACAAAGTAACTTCCAGGTTTTTCTGATGGATATAAAGATATTACTATCCAGTGCTGCTACCTGAGAAACTCCCCACAAGATACATTATCTCCTCAGTGCTGCAATAGCCACATGAATGACTTCCAAACTGCCAAACTTGTTTATCTGAACAAAAGGAACATGCAATTAGGACAGAAGCTGATTGACAAGACCAAAGGCTATGGCAGGAGACAGGTGACACAAGGAAACACATGTTGATGTGAATAAGACATTATCAAGACATTGTTCTGCTGTCCAGTGAAGTTATAGCTTTTAATCAATCTTGAATCTGTCAAAGTGTCATCTTGGATTGTTCCAGAAAGCAAACAATATCTATCTGACACTTAAAGAAACTTTATGAAGTTCTCCAAATTTTGCCTGGATTTGCACTATGCAGCTATTTGTCCATCTCCAATTTCTGACTTATTCCAATGTTGTATCATTAAATTTTTTTTTCTTCTTCTAATATACCCAACTCAAAAAATAAAAATGTGGGTATTTATTTCCCCAAATATATATTGGAAAATCATATTTTTTCAATCAACTGAACTCAATATTCTCCTACAGAATCTCTCTATTCATAACCAATGACTAATCTTTCAACTTTATTAATAAAGTCATCAAAATCAGCATTAGAAAAGTATTTGATTAAGTATGCATGTAATAAACAAACAAAATAAATTGCTATGCAAGTATAGTAAACCAATTCCAGTGAAGTTTACCCTGCGTCTGAATAGAATGTATTCAGTATCTTTCAGGGTAGCAGCATATAGATGAAACACGACACAGCAGTAGGAACCCAGTCAAATATTTTATAAACATTTTCTGCTTTTCCCATGGCAACTCTCTTTTCTCCTGTTGCGTAGCTTCTTATGTAGAGTTCTTATGCCCCTATCTGAAATGGCTTCTGTGTTTAGAGATCAAGTTACACAGAGAAAGGGAATTTCTTTGCAAAAGAACTGATACCTAACAACTATTTTAGCTTTTCTGTAAATGAACAAATTTCCTAGTAGTTTCAAGGGAATACTTGGACAGAGATTGAATCTTTTCAACCATTTACACACAGCTATAAGTATTAATTAGATAACCTAGTTCCCAGAAGCCAACAAGGTTACCTTAAAAATTTACTATTATGTAAGGTCTAAGTAAAATATGTTAACTTTTATAGCAAGTAAACCTTTTGGGACCCCAAAATAAGATAACTGCATAATAATAACAGACTTAATACAGTTACGTGATATCAGAAACCTTTAAGAAGGCAAAGAATTACTCTAGGTAAAAGAAAACTATAAAAGCCTTTCCCGTTCCTTTCAAGCCTAAAGAATTTATCATGAATGATGTTACATTATAAAACTCTCAGGGAGAGTCATAATGATTTCTCATTTATTTTGAAAAGTTGTCACCATAACAAACAGTATAAAATTATGAATATTAATAAGGGAGCCAACTAAAGCTCAGTATCAGTTCATATCAGGATGCAAAACAATCATCGGAACACTTCCAATAACCACAAACAAAACAGGCACTTGTGAAAAGGCTGAATGTAAAGAAACTTGTAACGTCTAATTACTTGAAGAAGTGAAACAATAAGAACTGGTGGGGATAAATACTGGAAGAAACCAAGACTCTGCTATGTGGCAAATATATTTGTGTTTTATTTTAATGTGCAATCTAGTTTATAATTGGGTTTGTAGGTTATTTCATATATGCAGTAGGACATAAAACTTGGCTGTATCTTTTGTGCTAGCACTAGACACCACCCCTCCCTTACTGGAAGTTTATCCAAGGTTGTCTCATTCCTAGATTGGAACACTGGCTCAAGCACAGCTCTGCCTATGTGCCCACTGAGCAGGATCCCCAGCCTCGGACTCACTGCCAGCCTGAGTTTGACCCTGCAGTGCCCTGCCCTGGCTGCACCACTGGCCCTGACCCTGAGCTCCAGGATTGCCAGTTTGGCCTCAGACCTGTTCCATCAGCCCAGGCTTTTGCACTGTTTGACCCTTGCTGCTATTCCCAGGCTTGCCTAGGGTGCTGGGCTGGGGCACTGGCTGCCCCGGCCTGCCTGCTGTGTTATCCTGCCTCACTGCCCCTCCCCTGGGGAGCAGCAGCTCATCCTCACTTACCTAATGTCTTCATCCTGCACATTTCTACAAACCCAGCTAGGCAGGAAGATTCTGGCTTTTAGATGTGCCACAAAGATTGAATTCATAGCTGCATACTTCATAGTTACTAAAAATGTTTGAATAGATTCTACTGAGAACTTCAGGATGCAAATTAATGCATTTAACTTCAAAACCAGTCAAACAAAAATAACTTACCAAAATCTATTTGGGATAACTTTAGGAAAGAAAATGTACATCAACATGTCACATCAGCTCACCATCACTTGTTCTAAACTGCAAATTGCCTTGCAAATAAATCTGCTTGGTTCCATACTACAGTTCCTAACAATTTTATATTCATTGGGGTTTTTTCCTCACACAATCTTCAATTCTCTAAATGATTTCCCATTATCTCAGTGTCTTTTTTCTCATTCACTTTCCTGTACAATATTTTCTTTCTATATTGTTAACTGCTAATTCATCTTCTTTTCCATTTTTTTATTCAAAAATATTTAAAGCATACAAATTAAATGGATAACAATTGTAAAGTTACCATGGTTATAAAGTAGAGACACAAAAAAGCCCATAAAAATTGTTTAAACTTCAAATTCACTGTATATATGAGACTTAGGAATCTCCATCTCTAATTTAAAATTTTGTTTGTACTTCCTCTGCTGTACAGAGCTACTGTAACTTTAAAATTATTTAGAAACTTTTTTTAAAGTAATCTTTTAAAGTACTAATTTTAATGCAATCAAGAGCAATAGTTTCAGGCCACAGAAAATCTGAAGGAAACACATTTGAGAAAAGCAAGAGGGTGGAACTGAAATAGGAAAGAGCCTCAGAGCAGGAAGGATCATCAATGATCATGCGAGTTTGAGTGACAGATGAGAATTAAGCCTCGGGTACAGTGGAATGAATTCTCAGCACTGTGCTGGTACACAAAGGGCTTAATTTTACACAAGATTCTAACAGAAAAAATCTGCCTGACTGTATTATATAAATTAATAACAACATTTATTTACAGTTTTGAATGACTGATTTATTGTACAAGACTAAACATCACCTGAAGTTGAATACTTTCCTACCCACACTGCTTTCTGTAACTCAAGCAGAATAAAGCTGTCCAAGAAGCCAAGGAGCTTAGAGGAATGCTCTTTAATATGTGAAAATAGTTCAGACTCAGGGAAGTCTCTTGGTTCATGGGTTTTGATGTAAACAGTCTTTTTACCTGGCTTTTGGAACACGAAAGTATTACATGAGTTAAACTACGTTCAGTTTAGAGAATAGTCTACAAATAATAATTAATGTAAAAACACCCATCACTAATTATAACGTCAAATTGTTTTTATATTTTGAAAATAAACTGCCAGTTCTAAAACCTGGGAACCAGGAGATGTTTGTAGCCAAAAACCTTGCAAGATAGACTTCCTTTGCTAAATGCCTTTTTCTTTTATTCTTTTGGACCTCATTTCTTTCTGGCAGTAAATACAAAGCAATAACATGTTATAGATGATCACTTATGCTTACCTATTCTGTAATTTAAATTTGAGGAATCTCTCATTGAATGATCATAACAGAAAACAAAAGTATAAGTTCAAACACTATCTGTTTAAACAGATGGCTATGCATGGAAATACGGCTTTAGTTTAAGGAGTTCCTAACCTGGAGCCAAGAGGTGGAGGTGAAAATTTTCATGGCTCACATATAATTTTATGCTTGTCTATCATTTTTTTTCATGTTATCTAGGCATGAATAATGAAATAGATTACTAGAAAAATGCCTGTAAACTGATCACCTCAAATTAATTTGGGCCTTGGCAATTGTTTGCTTCTCTCTGTATGGAAAACCAGTAAAGATTAATTACATTTTTAAGAGGCCATTTAATGCTCATGATGTTTTAAGCACTAAGAAACTTTTAATACTGCCACATTGAAGCTTTCTTTTCAGTTTTCATCCATTTGAAAATAAATATGCATTTTACTGTCACAAATCACTGTTTTAGTTAATACCAGTTTAATGAATATTACATAAAAATCAACTTTGCTAGTGGCTGCAGGTCATGAAGTCAAATTTTAGTAATATATCTCCTTTTAATGCAGCAGTTACAGTCACCTAAACCATTAAGAAAGAGGAAGAACTGTTAAAGCCAAACACTTTAGAACAAGATACTCAACCCCAAATTTGTCAATACAATCTATGTAGGTCTAGCATTGTTTTGTGGGCAGCACATCTCTCCTTTTCCTCATGTGGTCTATGCAGGTAGAAAAAATATCTATATATGGTTGGTTTATTATCCATTTAAATAAGGGATTTTAAGGTGTCTTTTTAATGTACTAAAATCTTTTTTCTCCTTGTTCAGTGATGAATTTACAGCTCTAGAAAGATAACAAGTATCACAGAACAAATCAGTATTATTTTTTAAAGAAAGATCCTTGTCCCTGTTGCTTTACTTCCTTAGGTTTTGGGATTAGCTGGTTGTTTTTTAAAAGAAATATTTACTCCACTTTACTTGTTTTGGAGATGTCCCTAATCAATTGTCTGCAGTTCACTTTGGTTTATGATTGACAGGTATATCTGTGCATTCTGGCTATTCTGGCTATTTCCACCTCAGTGGTACCACAGAGATTAACCATGAAATCATTGTTCCTGCAGGTAGTAGCATTCAGCACTGGATACTAATAATGCATAAAAGAGTGAGCCAACTGATTTATCACAGTATGGCTACTGTGGAAATGTGGAATGAAGTATACAATAAATACTTGATTGATGATTTTTAAAAATTCACAGTGATGCTTTCATTAATTACATTATTTGGAGAAAAACTCAGATCATTTGAGTGTTTTGGGGGATTTTTATTCATATGTTCCCCTTCTCTGTTTTATCTTCTAAGCCACTAGGAAAAAAAATAAGCTCCAATAAGAGGTCACTTAATAATTTACCACATCCTTCAAATTTTATTGAGTTTTTGCTTTATGGGAAAATGTTACTCAGTTACACTTAATTAGTCATCAGTCAACACTGAAAGTCAGCAGCCATAAACACCACTTATGTACCTAACCAAATAACTGACGAATAAATATCAGTCTAAAAAACACTTATGGAAGAAATTTGGAACATAGTAATACTTAAATATTTATAGGACAGTTAATTTTGGTGTTTAGTACAGCTATTCAAAAGAAATAGTCTCATCCACTTCCCTAATATTTCAGATTTTTAGTACAAATGCAGTTATTTGGAATAAATATCCATCTCTAAGTTTTAAAACAATCTTATTTCTGCTCAGAATCTTTGAAAATACCTATTATTTGATAAAATAAATTTTAATCTAAAATTAATATTTTAGTGCTGACCCTCAATATAATACCATAAAAATTCATTTAATTTCAATAAAATTATTTGGTACAAAGGGGTAAAGGAAAGAATTCCATAGTCAGATTGGGTTAACTTCTCTTGGTTTAGCTTAACCTGCTCAGAGGCTCAGATCTCTCTTGAAAATGACACGTCAGCACAGATGATATGCTAATGACTGGACATGTGCTTAGAAAAATATAGAGAAATGGCTCTTGAATGCTGCCATTGCTGACAGCTCTCACCCTGAGGAAGCACTTGTACTTCTCTGTATTGTAAATACCCTGCAAGGACTGCCTAGGAAATGTAAACAGGGTAAGGCATGGACAGGCACCTTGTCCATGTGCAGTCTCTAAATGCACCCTAATGAGCACCCCTGAGCTTCAGTTTTTTGTAGACTCATTTATTTCCTAATTTTGTGTAGAAGTTACATGCACCAGGACCCTGCTTTTTTAGAGTACATGAAAATGTAATTTAAGTTCAACAAAATGTTCTTGCCTCAGAGAATACATAACTCAATCATGTAATAGTTTTTATTGTATTTTTTTATGTTTCAGCTAATTTTCAAGTACCACTGCTGTTAGACATGATTTAAACATGAGCCAAGTGCCTGACACACCAAATATTCTTGCTGCTTTTCCCAAGAGCCTATTCTACCCCTCATCAGAGATGAGGAAGACAGAACACCTTTTGGAGTGTCAGCTGCTCAGTGTCTTTCCTGCACTACTATAGGCAAAGGACACCATGAATGAAATGTAATACAGTCTGTGACAGCTGCTATAAAAGCCAAAATGAACAGTAGAGGGAACTTTTTTACCTTTCAAAAGAAGTGAAGTGATTATTCCAATGTAGAGAAAGCTCTCCCTGCTCAGAGACCACTGCTGAGTGGTGTTCTTAGAGGCTGACAGGGCTCCCTCCTGAGCATTCAGCTCCACTCAGCTGAAGGTGATGGCAGTGATAACACAGTTGTTGCCACCTTATTCCTTGCCCCTTCCACATTATGCATCATCATTTTCCACGTTCAGAGAAGCAGAAAGACAGCAGTTATATTTCCCTCTTATTTTTTTTCCCCCACTGCATTCTTGTTTGTTCAAAAGAAATAGATAGAAAATACTAATTCTCTTCTGGAAAACTTCCTGAAATGCAGGCAGTCTGTAGGTAAATACATTAGCTTCAGAAATGGAATGAAAAGTTTTTCCTGCTTTCCAGATGAAATAAAATAGTTACAATATGCAAATCATGTTCAGGAGTTGCTTCCCTTCCTTTCTTAATCCTCCAGGAAATCACTGCTGAACCCTATGTAGACACATGCCCAGGGGTGAGAACAGAACAGGTGCACATGTATTTGCCACAAAAGAACATAGAAAAGCTAATAAATACCTGCATTTTCTTGGCAAGTTTAAGAAACTTTCAGCCATATTCTTGCTAAAAATAATTTTGTATGTATCGTGCTGACATTCAGAGGTTTAAAAAAAAAATAAGATCAACAAATGATATCACATATGTCTGATGTGACAAGATAAAATACCTGAGCTTGCTTTCTTGTATGCTGAGCCCACTTTCCATGGATGACTGACTGTCATCTGTATCTTGATGTGAATGTCTTGTACATTGGAGGGGTGTCTCTCTGTGCCAACCTCTGCAATCTGAATCTGTGTGGGTATCTGTAGAGAAGAAAAAAGCTACTAGAAATCTTTCAGCCCATTTTACTTCTAAAAGAGGAAGTACACATAAAATTAATTATCTTAATTCATTAAATCTATAGTAATAGGGAATTATCAAATCAATTTCAAACATTGTAATGATTAAATCACTTAATACAAGAACAGCAGAAAGAGTTTTAAGGTGATCTTCTAATTGGTACTCTAAAAAATTTTGAGAGGCCTAAACCAGTTACCTTCTTGTTATACAAAATTCATTTTACAGTTTAAAAAATGACCTATTGCTGGACTAGGAAGAAAATTATCTTCTAAAATTTTCCAACTTGCTGCATATTTCTTATGGGTCCATGCACAGCATTCTGAGATTGGGGTTTTTTTGTTTCATTGGATTTTGGTTCCATGGAGGTTTTTGTGTGTGTGCTTTATATAGGGAATCAGGCTGTACTTTATTTCCACATGCTATTGGCCCAGAAATGAGGTGGGTTTTTTCCAGTTTGTAGGCTCTTGGGAGAAATGTGACAAGTCAGCAAATGGAGGTGCAAACTGACTTCCTGAAGAACGTTTTGCTCTATAAATCATCCTATTAGTTTTAGTGAGAGGAAAGGCTTCATGATCTGCCCCTGATTGTGAGGAAGTTTCCTTCCATGATGATAAGAATTTGTGAGCCCATCTTTTTTTTTTCTGTTTTTAAAGTTTTGTTTACAGATTGGAAATGATGCTTTGATTTATTTTCCATCACAGTGTTTACCAACACTAGGTAAGTTGCCAGAAATTTATGTCATATCTTTTGCTCAAAGTGAATGCAACACTGTTGTGAAACATGCAAAAGATAAAGATAACGCTTTAGAAAACAAGATCTTTTGTTTTTTCTACTGCATATGTTAATGCAAACTTTTAAATTGTAAGTATATGTGAATTATTACACTTTCTAAAGTGGTCTGTACATAGAATTCTATACTTTGATGCATGAGTTTTCACAATCAGAATATTATAATTTTTCAGGACCTTGGTTTTTGCTAATCAAAGTTGTATCAGAACAATTAATTTTCTCATTTGCTAATCCCTTGGCATTTCCATGCATTAGTACAGTGGCTAATGCATAAACAGGGATTAAATCTCATCATTGCTTTGTTCTTGTTACTTTATTTGCTAATTAATGTATATGAAAAATGTGATAATGAGTTAAATTTAAACCAAGCTTAAGACATGATTTCAGCATGGTATTTTCCACAATTGTTAATGAGGTAAAATCCTGCTGTCTTTCAGTAGGCTACTTGGCAAAATGACATCTTAGCTCCCAAGACACACAAATAATTTTCCAAATTACAGCTATTACCAATTACTTCAGCAAAATTATCTTTAATTTCTTTAGTTTATACTTTTTATGTAAGGTATAATAATGCTAAGGAGCAAGCTACCTATCTCTAACATTGAATTAAAGGAAAAAGGTAAGACATGTCCTTTAAATTTTCTTCTGTTGTCTCTTACAAGAAAGATGTAAAAAATTTGAAGGAAAATTGTCTAATTTCATAAACCCTGATTATCTTTTAAAAAACCTGACTTTTAGAGACATAAACGTTTTTAATTCAACTGTAGTGTTTATCTAAAGTCAGTATTTTATTACTGTGACTTTGCTTGAAAAATTATATAGTAGGTCTTCATTTTACTTAGCAGCCTTTTAATGGAGCTCAGTCTAGTGGAAACAGTGAAATGTCAACTTTATTGCTACCACAACTGACACTGGATGACACTTCTAGAAAAGGCACTGAACTGCTGATGAGAATACATTTCCATGTTACTACATTCAGGATTTCAAGTCCAAATGAAGTCATACTATTAAAGCAGCATGGGAGGGTCTTATATTTCTGCCCTTTATCTGGCATTCTCAAATTAACATCTTTCAGGAATTGTCAAAAGTAACTGCAGTCTTCTACCTTTCCAGTGTCATTTGTCATAATAAAAAGGCTGTACTTGATTCCAACAGTCAAGGACAGATTCTCAGGTGCTCACAGCTGCATCATTCAGTAGGATAAGCAATGAAAATGCCCTCGTCAAACCACAAATAGAAGATGATTCCTGGCTTTCTCAATAAGCAAGATAGAAAGCTTTTTGAATTGTCCTCTGTGAAGAAAACTGCAGCATAAGAGTGACCCCTACAGGATTTTCACAGTGTTCTGTGGCTAGAGTCCCAGGGCCTGTCCTGGGAACTTTTTCAAATATATTTGTTTGAAATCAGAATACAAATGTCAACACTCTTCAAGTAGCAGCCTGAAATCACCAACAACCTGAATTTACATCTTGTAAACACAGAGTTCCTATACCAGATTTACACTAGGTTTCTAGATATGAGAATGATGTAAGGACATAAAATATTCTGCTAATTCAATATACCAATAAACCTAAGCAGACAAAAACAAGAATGCAACTAAGGCAGAGGACGTACTTTTAAATTTTTTTGGCCAAGTAGTAAAGAAGTAATTTCTATTAAAAAAAAAAGAAAAAAAAAGAAAAAAAAAAAAGAAAAAAAGAAGGTAGGCCATATTGTAGCTTATAAGAAACCAAAATAGCTCACAGTCACTCTGTGAAAAGACATGTATTCCACCTGATACATTAACAGGAGTTATGCAGACTATATCCAAAAACAATTTACCAAAGTTAATCAAAGTCAATGCTATTTAAAAAAAAGTTAGACAATCAAAGATTATATTCTTGGTATAACTTCTAGTCCTCCTTTTCATGTAGTTTCTTATTCATGCTTCTTCACTTTTTTTATTTTATTCTTGCATAAATTTTAGGATTAATCTTTTCAGACACAGCTCATTAGACTATTTAAAGAATAAAATGTTACACTAAATTATGTTTGTGATCTATATGACAATGTCATATAGAAGGATTGATTATATTAGTAAAGTTAATCTCTTTGTATTATAACTGGAAATAATGTGTGGTGATGCATCATCTGAAGTTCAGTTTTCATTACTACATTCATGTACACTACATTCATATACATAGAAATATAAATAACTTCCATCTTCATATGCCCTAAAAATAAAGGCAGACAACCTTTTCTAGGAAGGTAAATAATGCTGTGAAGGCATTTTTATTAAATTTTTATTAATGATTTTATTAAAACTTTATAATAAGTGTGCTTTGGTCAAAGCTGATGTGCTTCAGAGCTGTAACACACAGAATCTAGTACTGACCCTGAAGGAGGTACTTCCTTCCTTAAAGCGCCACATGTGGATCACCATAAACTGCTGAAACTGCTCATGCAGCTCCTTGTGGGATGTGGTTCTTACTTAGCAGTAACAATTACCAGTATCAATTGTGAAAATGCTCCAGAGATGACTAGACATTTAGGATTCTATAGAAAAATTGCTATTTGTTGTTGCATTTCAGGAACTCAGGTGAAATTATAGGAATTTAGAGAGAAATTAGTGATTGGAATTCTGGACCTTAATCTGTAACTCACCAAATGGTAATGCAAAGTAGATATCTAGTAAGATCTCATGAGAAGTTGGTGTTTTTGTGCCTTGAATCTCACTTCCATTTTTTATTACTTCTGAATGTAATCTCCACCAGGAACCTGGGCCTTCCTAGGAAAAACAATTATAGAAATTACCTGGGCAGGATTTATAGCATTATCCACATTTTACTGAATGAAGTTTACCCTAAGTCAACAGGAGCTCCTCTGTAATGCCATTTTAGTATTTTCCAGCTTTTGTTAATGTCCTAATGTAGTTAGGACTTAGAGTTTTCTCAGTCATCACATTCAAAATATAACATTTGCACAACAATATAGGTAAATAGACATTAAAATGATTTATTTCAGATGATTAAGACACAACAAATATGAATATTGAAAATTATTCTTATCAACAGGTTTTCCAGTTCCCCTTTGAACTGCTGCCAAACAAGTACATTCTAGCAAGACTGAAACCATCCATCCAAGTTAATAACCAAGCCAAAAAGGAGCTTATAAAGTAACACTCCCTTGTAGGTTATTTCTGAGTTATAAAGCCCAGAACAGAACTGCAGTGTTAAGATCAGGAGCATAAATAACTAGGAATGTTCCACAGTGGACTAATTATAAATGAAGGTTTAGAGGATCTGAAGAAATTGAGAAACAATCTCTTATCTTGCATCTTTGTTTGTTTAAAGTTTCAGTATTTAAAAGTAAGCCACAACCTCTGTGTCAGCAAGTTGTAACTCAGCAACAGCTTGGGCAGCAGAGCAGAACAACTTGCCCTGGGGCTTGAAATGGCACTTGGCAGCTGTGATACAGAGCAACTTCTAATTTAAGCAGGAATTACTTTCTTCCTCTGCTTCCATTTTCTGAGAATCATTGAAATGTCAGTTCAATGTATATATGAATATTTATTAGTTCCTGTAAAGAAATGGCTATAGAGTCTGATGAGAGATACTGCATGAAGTTATTCTCTGATTTTCTTCACCCCATATTCAATTGCCTTTTTTATGTTTTAGAAATATTTAAGAAGGCAAAAAATTTTTACTTGCAAAGATTAAATTAATATTCTCCAGTTTACAGTTACTTCTTTAAAAATAGCCTCCATGGATTATGCATATGAAAGCATATTTATGATTGGGAGAATTGTGGATTATTAGAATAAGATACCTCTTACCTTTTCCAAATTTAGAAAATTTTGCAGCAACTGCAGTTTGCTTCAGTATTTCCAAACTCCCAGAAAACATTTTTCTTCATTTTATAAACTAATGACTCTTTACTGAAAGCAAGTATGGTCATTCTGGTGGCCAAGCGACTATGGTGGATACATCAGTCCTGTATTGACCCAGCTTCCCCACTCATCCTTTCCTATGTCCTCATTGTACTATTAATTTCTTCTGTAGCACCACAGGGCACATTTCTGTTTTCCTCTTTGAGACAATGGTCAATTCCCATGAGAAAGAAAACAGTATTTTTCCCATTTTAATAGAGATTTACCCAGGGTCACAAAATGAAGAGCCAGTCTGTGGAACTTGATCTAAAATTCTTTCACTCTAATCATATAAACCAAACCATCCCTGCCTCCCTAATTATTCCCGAGTACTGCTGAACCCTAACTCAACTTCTGTGTTATTCCTGGCCCAGGATCTGAGCCATTGCTCCAGAGTATACAGCTGATGTGCATCTGTTGTCACTTTGAGAGCCACATGTATTTTATGCCTTAATATTTCAACTGAAGCAAAGGAGTTAGAAATCTACATTGATCACAAATATCGTTACAGAATTTGGGGAGTCCAAGAATAGGAAATATATAGGATTTTTCTCTGTGTTTTATATTTTCACAGAAGGTCAACTTACATCTGTTGCATATTCCACACTGGCAAGGGGAATCCATAAAACTCCTAAAATGCTATCCCAGAGCAAGCCTTTCTTCCACAACTCTATAATGAAGCCCTTTCCATCAGCATGGATTTCACTAAAGAGAATGAATACAGAAATCATTAAACTGAAAACGTAATTTTAACTGTTCAGCAATCTATAATAAAAATTATTATTATTATGATCTTCTTACAGCACATACAGAGGTTTTCCAGTATACTTGTAAAATACAAACTAGCAGGATGAACACAAATGTTAGACTGAACAAGCCAAAAATAAAGTCTTACTGTTCAGGATTGCCCTTACAAGATGATGAGAACAGTTCTGCTGGAACAATGGGAAAACAACTCTCAAGTTCAAAAGTTGCAGATCCAGACTCTGTTTTAGTTATAATTATAGGGTACATGCATTTTATTACTAGCTGGTTTTGACCAAAAAAATACCCTGCCACAACCTTATTTTGCAAGAATTTAAAATCAAATTTCAACAGGCCATATCACTCCCCCATGACATTGAATTAATATTAAGAGAGAGATTATGTCCTCAGACAATGTTCCCCATTACCAGTTCTGTAAATATGAACAATATAATAAACTAGGTATTGGTGTCTCTGCTATGGCTCATTGTATGTAATCTCCATTAATTTTAAGGAGTAAAACTCATCTTCAACTTATTTGTGTGGGGTACCACAGAGCATCACTGTGTACTGAAAGTTACCAGGAAAAGAACAAATGAAATCAGAGAATGGCAGAGGGTGCCACCTCTGAGACAGCTACTAAAATCATTACATTGTTCTCAAAAAACATCCTGCATCTATGTCTAATTTTCTGCTGTACTTGTTTACACAACTGAACTGATATATTGAATTTTTGTTTTATTCAGCTTTTCTCTTTACAAATATGTTACAGAAGACCAATTGCAAATTTTTATCTTCTGGTATTTTTGGACCACAACCTTTAAACTGACAACAGGACATTGAAACTGCAGATCAAAAAGTAATGCAATGTGCAACTTTTAAAATGCAAGCTGGTAATAGATGCATGTGATGGAACACAGTTTTTATTGGCAGACATGGAGTGAGAGTACTCAAGATAATGGATTATAGCATGCTTATCAAAATACAGATAAATATATTTGCAAATGCTTGTTTATAATCCCTTTCCAAAGTCTGCTGTGTTATATAGATGATTAGGCAGCAGATGGAGCTACAGCAACCTCATAATGCAATTGCTACAAAAGTGGTTTAGTATTCTTTGGTAATTAGCACACTGCAAATGAAGAAAATAATCATAATAAATTGGTCATTTTTAATGATGGCATGGAACACTCATTTACACAGAATATGATCAAAAGCATTTAAACAAGAACAAATAAGATGTTTTAAATAATAGTATAACACATTCCTCAGGAAAGTTCAGAGGTTAGGTAACACACACTCACTTGAAAATATTTTTTAATTGCCTCCTGCCTGAATGGTACCAGACAGGGCAAGTGCTGAAGTTGAATTGGTCTACTTCCTGAGAAATTTTTACACTGTCATTCAATCCATGCCCAATGGTTCATAGAACTACTACGTCTAAATCATTAAAGTTCTAAAATAATCATCATAACAGAGTATTATCATAAAGCAATGATTGCTCTACACTGAAACATGACTATCTTTTCTACAAGTGAAAGCTGCAGTGTAAGAATGATGTTTAAAAAGGTCAGCTTTCATTAGCATTTTCAAAGCCAGGTATGATCATTCTCTTTGGACAATTCTGGCTGTGGCTCTGAACAATCTGTTGGAGAAGCCTGGTGACCAGAGAGCTGGGGAAGAATTAGCTCCAGATTAGGATTAGTTTGATGTGGTTAGAATTCAGAATTTTTGATGTGTCATTATATCTAGGCATGTGAAGAAGGTACATATGTTTACCTAATGTTCTCCAGCTACTCAGTCTCCAGCTGAGCAAGACAGCAGTTTGCTACAGTTGTCAAGAAATCAGTTGCATGAAACCAAAAGAATATTCCCAAATCAACCACTATCTTCTGCAAAAAACTGTGATAAAGGCCCTAGAGGGAGATTAAGAATGTTGTGTATTATGTGAAATAACCAGGAAGAAAAATTGGAGAAGCTTTTAGAAATTCCATTTTTAATACAGAATAAATTGGAATGAGGGTGAAATGAGCTATTTAAATAAAAATGTCAGTTTCAGCATACTATCAAAATATATTTATACATTTTGATAACCAGAAAGTATGAAAAAATGATGCAAAATTACTCATTCTTTCAACAAAATATTAAAATACTTGGACTAGAAAAAACTAAAATTGCAAAAAAGACATTCTTGATAAAAATAGTTAAAGCAAATTAGATGTTTACTTCTGCAAACATATTTCAACCATCTTAAGATCTCAAGAATAAAATTTATGTTTCCACAACAAGCATGTGGAGAAACACTTGTGCAGGGAAAAAGGAGGAACCAAAAATGTTGGAGATTGATGTACTAACTTAGAAACTAATGCAATTCTATTTATTGGGTTTAACTGCTTTGGAATGACACTTGAAAGCAGGTTTCCTCAGAATGTCAGTAAACGTAAAAGTGTTTGGACCCTCCTGACCAGTGAGGTGTATATAAGGTTCTACAGAAAAGAAAACAATAACTACTGAATAACAAGATGTAGAGTGGATGAAGTGTGCAAAGACCTGCAGACAGAAGTGAAAATCAGTATGAGTCAATCATATATAAAGTACTTAAACTGGCAGTTAAGTAGGTAAATTAACATATAAAATAAGAATAATTCATAATGAAACTGAGTGAACAATAAACAGGTTGTTTGATGATCAGTTTGAGTTCTTGTCTCATTTGCTGTATTCCTAAAACATGATATGGAATTAAATTTAGAGACAAATTCTTCCCCTTGCTGACTGCTGGCCTTGATCTGCTACATGGCTTGCAAAATTTAGTTGTGATCCCCAGAGGTAGTCTGGCACCTTTTCTCTGAGCTGGATACTTTGTCCTTACTTTTGTGCTCTGTACATGACCTCACATGCACTGAATTGTCCTACACTATACAAATACAGCAAAGATACAACAAAATCAATTGATAACAATTCTCATTTACTTACAACATGAAGTCTTGTTCCCAGCAAGGCTCCCTTCCTCTTCTATCTATTGTAGTGCTTTTTAAATTTTGGACTTTTAAAACAACGTATGTTTTGGATGTGTCTGAAAAACAAATAACCAGCATATTAAACATTAAACCTCACTTTAGTTCCTTCCAGAAGATGAAAACACAACCATATGGCAGCAAGGCTTTAACTCATACTTCATACACACCTCTACCCAGAGGCATGGGTCAAATATGTGGATGCAAACAGGGAAATTCTTATTAGTTTTAATAGGATTATGACAGGAAAATCTCTGCCTGTGACAGGTGGGAGAGAACATAATCCTAAATGTGAGTATTTAAAAGCTCAGCTTCCAGACACAGATTTTTACTGTTTATCAGTCTCTCTGGTAGCTCTCACAAGAAAAGGAGTACACACTCCTTTTCTGCAAATTAGGATTTCTTTTGCCTTTTAATTGATATGATAATATTGGGGACTGGATAATGGGCTTTTATGTCCAATTAAAGCAAGACCATAGAGTTGCAATATGTAAATCAGTCTTTGTGAATGAATCAAGTTCTGTGTATAGATGCAGCAGCAAAATGTGTTTCCGGTGCAGTCCCAAATGAACTCACACATTTTTATAAATGCCTCTCTAAAAGCACAGTGTGAATATTCATAAAATTAGATTTAATCAGCAAAAATAATTATGTTTTTAAAATTTTAAGTGCTTGAGAGTATCACTGAGAGAAAAAAGAAAAATAACTGAGAAAGCTCTATCCTGTAGGGCCTGACACAAATCTAAGGCTGCAAAGGTACATTCTATCATCTCAAAGAACATGGCTTTTTAGTTTGCATGCATGTAACACACCCCTCACTACCCTCCAGCATCCTAGGCAAGGATCAACATTGACAAATGACTGAAAAAAAGACTCCTTTTTTTAATACAAACACTGCCAAAATATATATATATATATATATATACACACAAGATGTAGCCAAGGACAGAATTTATGAACTGTCTATATTACCACAGGTCAATCAAACACTCAGAGCTGGAGAGAAGCTGTCACTGTCTACAAGAGATCACTGAATATGTTGTATCAAATTACACTGCACTTAACAAAAGGTGTGAAGGAGAAGCGTTGTCTGTGTACATCCTGGATGTAGATCTCATTCATTAGGACCAATTTTAATATTTGACCAAAGGACTAAAGGTATCATGTAACGGAAATTTTTTTTTAATAAATAAAGTCAACAGTGGCCAATGTTATCTATTTATGTTCTATAACTCAATGCACCAGTCTTCTCAAACATGACTTTGTTTTTATACAGAAAAAAATGTGGCAAAGTCAATATGCATTTAGAAGTCTGGTGACTTATTTGTGAGAAATGGCATCAACAAGACTTGGTTCACACATCACCATTCTGTGTAACTGAGGCAAACAAAACAAAAAATTTGCAAAATCTTTTGTAGTTGCGAAACTTCTTTATAGCTGGGAGAACTTGCAAATCAAAGTTTGAGAAATTTTCAAAAGAACTCTCAATTGCTTGGCTGAAAAATTGCAACCTACAATGTTTAACTTCAGCCATTTAGAACACCCATGTAAATTTAAGGAATAGTACCAAACTCCCTCATAACTAAAAAGTATCTCTTTTAAATAAAGCCATAAATTACAAGGTAGAAACTTAAACCCACAATTTTAGTGGTAGTCTGTTTCATTGTTGTATTATTTCATATTCAACTCTAATTTATTTCCCATTTGAAAGTTTCGTGTTACTATGTGTCACACCAGATGATCAAACCTAATCACCTGCTATCCTTCTGCAGCTCCTTTTCTAGCAAGAAAAATAAAAAGTATCTTGTACTGCCTGCATTACAGTGTTACCTGAAACCTGTCATCTGTTTTTAAAAATAGCTATTTCTTCAGTAGTTTCTTGGCCTCTTGGCTCTTCTCGATCTAAATCTTACCATTCAGTGCTTTTTGTCTAATTCATTCTCTTTAAATGTCATGAGTTGTGTCAAATAAGAAAATGTAAATACTCTACCTTTTAAATAACTGAATATGTAACCTCCTTAAAGAATGACACTGTCAAGGGTGAATATTATTACAATACCCTGGCAGTGGAAAGGAGCTGTCAATTTTGCTAAATGATAAGAAGTTTTGTTTCCACAAGGCCATTATTGCATCTTCCAACTCTCTACCTGTCAAAAACTGGAGGCATGTAATGCAATTTTTGTGAAAAGAAGAAGGACCTGATATCCACCTGCTCATATCTTCAGCTTTCAACCCAAACCAGGGCAGAGCAGCTTACACAAAGGAATAAATAAACTACAGGAGAATCAGAGTTTTGAGAAATGTGGGTATTTCAAGACTGCTCTCATTCACCACCTACAGAATTGTTCTGCCCAAGGAAACATGACCAATAATCAGAGAATATACCACTCAAACTTTATTGACATTACTTATGGCATTAACAAGACTTCAACAGCATTTAAAGGAAAATTAGATTTACTTATATTTTATCAAATTATTTTGATAATCACGTTCTGTGAATTATCACCTCTTGAGTACTAACAAAATATAACATAATAAAATTTTTCTGATTGCATTTGGACTTCAATGAAAAAGACTTTTCAGTCTATACTTTGCACATGTATTTCACAGCCTGTTGTTAGAAGAACTAGCAGTTCTACCTGTATCCATTCAGATAAGCTTTCTTTAATCCAGATAAGCTTGAACAATTTGAATTTGCTTACATCTGTTAGCCAGACAGCTACTGGCAATTTTTGCTGCACTGATTCAAGTCACATATCAGCTTGTCCTGAGAACTAGTAATTACAAATGTCTTGAAGGCCTTATATTTACAGTCCACCTGTGTGTGAGAAACCTCTGGCTGTGTTTGGACTTTCTTTTCCATCACGACTAAATCTTGGTAGACAGACTTGTGTAGACCTGGGCATCTTGGTTTTGCTCAGATTTATTGCCTAAGGTATACACCTGGTTGCTATAACTGTCCATCAGTGTCTTCTGTCTGTATTTCTTCACTGGGAAAATTTAGACATCATCTCCTCCCAACCCAGGCTAAGACAAAGTATTGTACTCTCCTTATTTAAAAAAAGTTTCTATTGACCAATGAAATATTTAGGTCATCAAATTACGTAAAAATTTGCTTTAGTGAAAATATATTTTAAATATCACTAGTTTGGGAGAAAATAACATTTCATAACTTAAAATTAAAAATTGTCTCAGCTCACAACTTTGGTGGATAATTTGATCTTTAAAATATATGCATAACTCTTTACACATTTATTTTGTACTGTACTGTTGATGCAACGTGTCAAAGAAGTCCCAAGCTTAAATGCTTCTTCAGTGTGATACAGAACCCCATGCTTAAGAAAGAAATATGTAAAGCAGAAACTGAAAGAAGAACCGGACTTACCTGTCATGCTATCCAATCTTCCTTTTTTCACTGTATTAAAAAGAAAAAAGCAAACCATATTATTAGTTTCAGATAATACCTTAACACTGTTTTCCAATAAGTTTTATGAAAAATAAAATCTAAAGGATTTATGTGGTATGAAAAAAACTCAAGCAAAAATGAAAAAAATCTTACAAAAGCATCACAGTGGCAAGATAATATGATTGCTTGGAATTCTTTGGGAAAGACAACATGTGAAAACCCTTCATACTTTACAGGATCTTAATAAATACAAAGGGCAGAATGGAGGTCAGGTGTCCAGAATGGCATTATACTTATTATTCATCACCTCAAAATGTCAGTTCTAAATTCTTCCCAGTAATAGTCCCAGAAGACTGACTGGATGTATGTAATCTAAAATAACTTCTATCATTTTACAATGAATCCTTTATTACAGTGTACTTACTCTGCCTGCTAGAACAGACATACTTGAATAAACACCTTACCAAATAAAAAGTGAACATTTCAAATCCTGATTTTGCTCAACAACCTGAAGTTCCACACTGCAGTATCTCTTCCATTAATGAAAAATGCACTGAAGCTAGCAGGATTCTGATTCAGGTAGTCATTGCTATGAAAATTTAACCTGGTTATAATTTTGTATCGTGTTTGACTAATAAAATTCAGTAAATTTAGAATTTTAAACAATATTAAATATTCTTTCAATTTCCCTGCCATGTCAATACATGTACCATTGTTCAATTAAGTTTGAATGAAACGTCACTGCAGTCCTACAGTAATTAAACCTGCTCTATGAATATATTCATGTATACATCATATACTTTACTGCTATACTTAGGACCTAGTAATTGCCAATAAAACAAAATTATGAGTCCACAACTTTACAATCCAAGGGTTCCCAGGAGATTGCCATTGTTTTCCAAAGTCCTTTCCATTTGCTTAATCTCCTGTACCTTCCTATTACTTATTTCTGCTTTGATCTCTCCCCAAATATCCCTAAGAATTCTATGGAACTGCACCATGTTTGAGAATTTCTGTCAGCCTAAATAATTCCATCACATCTCACACTCAGGAAACTTTCACTTTCAACACAAAAGCTGAGGAGCCTGAACGTTGCTGAGCTACAAACAGAGGCCAAACACTGCAGCGATTTGACTGCACTGTGAGAGGGCACAATTTATTATACTTCCCTTGAATGAAGTACTGCAAGAAATATTCTTATCAACATAAAGGATCAATGCACAACTCCACTCTCAAAAGTTATTTCTTATAGCAACATACTAAATACTTGTCATATGGATAAAGGAGCTCGATAGGAAAACTTACCTTTTACAGAGAGAAGTTCCATTCCAGCAGAAAAATATTTTAATTGAAAATTAAAACACTGAACATTGAAATTCAGGGTTTTTTTTTTATACAAAAGGAAAATAAATAGTTTGGCTTGAATTAAATTATTCTGCTGCTGCTGCTCCCTCACTGCATGTGTGTTTCACTTTTGCAGCATGCTCCACCCATGGCTCACATGGAGGGAAGCCAACCAACTGATGGAGCGGAGATAACAAATTGCTTCTCCTTCTTTACACACAGACATGGAAGAGAAAAGGAGAATTATTACAACTGTTTCCTTACCCTCATTTCCTCAGCTTCTATCTGCTGAATGCAGCTGTCTCTAGTCTAAACACGTTTCCGAATGCCATCTTTTCCAGAAGTAACAAATTCAGTGCAACTATTTTATTAAGAATATACCTTTGGAGCTCTTAAGTTTTGATTTTGATACTTGCAAAACAACTGACTTGGAATACAGAAAATTTAAGGCTTTTTTCTTTTACTATAGAGCCATAGAGAACGCTTCTTATGCTATGGTTACGCATAAGTAATTTAATGAAATAGTATAAATAAATACTTCACAAAACATTGAATTTTATTATACTTAATGGATTTCTAATTCTGTTGCAGCACTTCAAAAGATAATAAACATTCTCATGAAGTGCTAAAACATTTTATAGCAATATTCAAATTATTATACTTAACAACACTGAAATTATTACAAAACCTGTGGTGCTTATGACTACTTGTTCAAATTATATTGTGATTAAGTTTTTTTGTTTCTAATTGTGGTTAACAGTGTATATATATTTCCACAGACACAAGAATATTTTACTTTGTAAATTTTTGAATCTCCATCATATTATAATTGAAGGCTGAGGTCTTGAATTCAAGTAGGGGAGTGTCCTAAGATCAGAGGGGAGCTCAGGAGCTGCTGTCTGCACTTCAAAGAAACTAGATCTGGAAGATGGCCCACCTGAGAGCTGAGATTGTTTAGCTGGGCTGTGAGAAAGCTTGGAGAGGCAGGGTGGCTTTAATCAATGTTTATAAAAACCTGATGAGAGGTGTAAACAAGACTGACTCTTCTGATTGTTATCTTATAACAGGTGAACAGGCCAGGGACACAAACTAAAACTCACAGAAACAGAAAGCTCTTTTTTTACTGTGAGACTAGTTTAACACTAAAACAGGTTGTTCAGAAAGGATGTAGAGGTCTTTTGCCCTTGGAGATACCCCAAACATGACTGAACCCAATCCTGAGCAACCTGCTCTTGCTGACCCTGTTTTAAGCAGGGATGCTGGACTAGGTGATACTGAGAGTTTCCTTCCTTGTGATTCTGTGATAGTCCACAAGGTCAAACTATTAAGCGTGACACTGAAGTAAATAATTCAAGACATCAAGAAAGCCTACAGTCTCTGTACATAATGTGTGTGGTTTTTTTCCCTGCACAGAAGTGTCATAAGAAGTACCTATGTTGTTTCAGGATCATGCTACACCATAATGGAAAGTTGTCAACCTATTACATTTTGGTGTTGTGTTTTAGATTTGTATATTTGCATATCTCTCTTCTGAGTTTTGTTCTAAACAAGTCTCCCACAGCAGATTGATAGTCTTAGAGACAGGTTTCCACCTTACACAAACAATGGTGTTCTGGGGAAGTTAACAAAGCTAGTCTGGTACACAAAGGATGAGACACTGATCCCAAGGGTGCATTTGGATCAC
This sequence comes from Parus major, assembly GCF_001522545.3. Taxonomy (NCBI): domain Eukaryota; kingdom Metazoa; phylum Chordata; class Aves; order Passeriformes; family Paridae; genus Parus; species Parus major. The sequence goes on from NC_031779.1 coordinate 7,660,175, forward strand.
ATGAAAAAACAAATTTACTTGGAGCAAAAACCTAATTGCTGCCTAGTAAGATTTAGTAAGTAGAGTTCAGAGTTAGCCTTAACATGAAACTTACCTTTTTCCTTGAATCCTTGGGTTGCAGCTGCAACTGTGGCCATTGTTCATTTACTTTCCTGTGATGCCATGATTGTTCATAAGCAATTCAGAAAGATGTTATGATTTTATGAGAAGAAATATGAAGAAAATACCTGAACATAGGCAGAAGGTCACTGTGGGCTGGGAACAGGGCATGTGCAAATGCTCACTCACTTGGAAAAAGCATTTATTATATTTAACAAAAGAATAGTGAAGAGCACTGAGTTGGAACAAGCTGTCAAGATGGTGTTTGGCTAAAGGGCATAAGAATAGAAGCTGCAGGATAAAATCCATGCTTCAGTACCTCAAGTACTTACCCTGTTACTCAGCCATGCCTTCCCCAAGGTTTTCCCCTTTCAATATTACAGTTATTATTACAATGCCTGATATAACACTTCAGCCCTATATGTTGACTTCAGTTAAAAGGTCCCAACATCGACCTCCATGCAAAATCAAGAATGTAGAAAGAAATCTGGAAAAAAAAAAGAAGAAAAATTAATTGTTTAGATTGCATTTTTTAACTGAACTATTTCAAAACTGCTTATAGCTTCAGTTCACTCTATTCCACAGAAGAGAATAATTAGGTATACAATGCTGTTATTAAGGATGTGTCACCAGATGCTTGACACTGTTGAGTGATCTTCTTCCATGAGAGCTATGTAATTATTTTTCAATTCAAATTTTCAGCTGATATAAGGAGAATATGATTCTTTCAATTTGTGAGCTTTTTTCTACTGAGAATATGCCTTTTTTAACTTCTTCCTTTATATGAATCCATACAGCACATATTAACAAATTAAAGCTTGCCAGCATCTTTTAGTTAATTCATCAAAAGCAAGGAGATTTCACTCTGATGATTCACCTATTTGGCATTAAAACTATATATTGTTCTTTTCAGGAAGTTCCTCCTCTACAGGATGCTTGCAATGCAATAACTGAGGTCATGAATTCACAGATTCTAATATACTATTTTGCAAAAGGAAAACATAGCACATCTAAATACTAATTGCAAAAAAATGTGGAAGACACCCTCCCAACTTTCGCAAGAAAATGAAAACACAACTTATTGTTGTTTAAAAATATGTCAGTTATGAAAGAGAATATTTTTTTAAAAACCCTGGTGAGAAGGAAAAACATCCAATTTTCAATTGTTATTGCAAATACAGAGTGTAGGAACAGTCTCCTTGCGTCCCCTACATTTTTGTCTGAGACCATCATGAAGCTGTGGTTTTTTTGGCTAATTTATGCTGACCCATGTTTGGTTTTAAAGAACTTATGGCCTTGAAACACCAATATTTTAACTACATATTTTTATGAAATTCTTCCCTTGAGGAGATAGCAATTTTGTCCCTTCGCAAGCTAATTCAGGGAGTGAATTTTTCAGCTGATGAACATTCATCAGAAACTCCTTAACACTTGCCCATGAAGAAATATGCCAGTCACCTGAGAAGAGTAGGTCATGAAGTGGTTTTTTGCATTTCCCTTTAAGTCATTCATTGGCTTAAAATGAGAACTCATGGGGGAAGATTTTTGTCAAGGATGAGGCAAAAATGATGCACTCTTCTGATCAAATTCAAAGATAAACAGCTATATTATCATCATGTGATCCTCATGACACAGAAACATGAAACCCATGAACAGGAATTCAACCAGCAAAGCAAGAAAAAAAAGAAGTCACTTTTCCCAGGCAGTCCGTTTCTACCTTTCAGAAATATAGATTCTGAATTCCCAGGTGTCTACTATAATTTTCAGTAGACTTCATAAGTGATAAAGGATAGAAATAATGAACTCTGTAACAAAATATGCTATCAAGGGATACATCATCAAAGTGACAGGATAAGTAGAAAATCAATCAGTTGATTTCTGACCCCAAAATACCATAAGCAATATTGAAGATAGGAACTACAAATTAGATCAGTTTTGTCCTTGCCTCCAAAAGATAGGCACACCTATGGTTAGGGATAATTGGTGATGTATTCTGGGCTTCACAAGAATCTTGATAAATGAGTTCACAGCACTCCATTGACCCTTTCCCAAGAGGAAACAAGTGAAGGGCCCTCCTTCAAAATGTTATGTTATTAAACATCAAGTATATAAATTTTATTGAAGTATCTGTTCATCTCCAAAACTGTAGTGAAGTCTAGCCACAACAATAAAAAATCCTGAAGTTTTAACACAAGCAAAAATACAAGAACTTGTCATATTCATATTCCACCTGTCATATTTGTGATAGTCACAGGAACTAGTAGGCTGTTAGACTAAAAATAGATATCTTACAGGTTTGTTACTATACTACAAAAGTGGTATTCAAACTAAAAATAAGTGCCTCAAATTTAAAATTTTACATAATTGAATACTTAGAGGCATTAAGAAAACCATATAATTTTTATTTTGGTCCTAAACCTTAGAAATAGATTATTTTTTTATTAACCTTAGGGATTTTGTGTCCAAATTCTGCATGTCAGTTCACATCTCTCCTTCTTTGACTTCAACTTCAAAAAGACTCAGAAAACTACCACTTATCTGCCTTTTGCAAATAGCGTTGGAATTAGCATCTGTACTTAAATAATGCAAGGAAATATTCATCTTGTAAAAATAGGTGTTTTCTTTTTTACAACCTATTTTAAGTTAACCAAGATTTTCCAAAGTTTTTATTTTGTTGTTAGCATTGCTACTCATTGGTATGATTTATGTAAAATTGCCCACTGTCACACAAAAATTAAACTGTACTTGTATTAATAAAGAAGGAATAAGTTTCAAAGGAATCTTAGCTTATCAGAGGCCAAATCAAACATTTGTGCTCGGGAACTGATTGTCTGTTGGCTCCCTATGAAAGGAAATGTTTTTCAATCTCCATTGCTGCTCCATGTGTCCTTACATAGCCTTGGCTACCTTCTTGAGTACTTTTATTTTACATTTTGGGACACCTAGTGGCTCGAGTCTGATTTGCTCTGGAAAACAGCAATGATTTTGCATTTCCAAATGAACTTTGTGGATTTCCAGATCTTACCTATTAAACCATACCACAGTAAACAGTTCACAAAAGAAATTACCAAAACACGGAACTGTATTTAATAGTATGCATGAAAAGCCTTAGACAACAAAAAAAAAGTATCCCTTTTTCATTCTTTTTTGAAATTCTTACCCTGGGACTAAACATGTCTATTTCTTTTAAGACCATCAAAAATGTACCTCAATTATTTTTCCCCAGAAACCTCAATTTTATTCATCTTGTGCACCAGATTTATTATTTTGGCTTCTGTATCTTGTCCTAAATACACATCTCAAATAGATGCCATTTCTCTATGTATGTTTGCACACATACATTCCTTTGAACTTTTTATTTAATGGAGTGCTTGAACCTAACCAGCCCTCTTGGTGTCAGTAGTATTGCTCTATATGTGAAAAAAAAAGATGGCAGAACATACCAAAAATTAGGTAAGCCTCAGTAATTCCTTCCTCTCCAATTTTAAATGGGAAAAAAAAAGTCCCTAAGCAAACGGTTTGAGTTTGACTACTTGGATATTTAACAGAATTCTTTCTAACCCAGTTAACCCACTTAATCTTATGAGTCTATTATCAGTTACATATGCTGCAAATTTAACAGACTTTTTCTTAATGCTTTCAAAAATGCTCCTTTTCTGGAACTCTCAATGACTGCTTTTAATCTACATCAGTTCTGTACCCATGTTTTTAAGATCATAACTCTCTCTTCAGCTCACTTTAAAATATTTGTATTACAAAGAAGCCATGAAACCATAGCAGAAATAAAAAAAAAGTCTGAGGTTTCTTTATTTCTTGTATCTGTTAAATAAATACACAAGAAGTGTTTAAATGAATATTTTAAGGTATTTATAATAGCTCAGCTTTTTCAGCCTATTCTTTAAAAAAAAAAAATTACTTTGTACCCTAAAACTACATTAAATACATACCTACAAGAAATGCAAATATTTCCCATAATAATGTCTTTCTCTTGAATTCTCATAACCCACAAAAATATTAAGCAAGGAACTCTTAGAAACAAATATATATGGTCTTACAGAATCAAGACTACTGGAAAAGGTGTGATCATTATCCTTATAATAAGAAATTTTAAAATTGGGAAAATGTGTTACAAAAATTCTCTTATATTTTCCACCTTTGTACACTTTTCCTCGGCAAAGCACAAAGAATGAGTAATAAATCCTTTTTTATATGTACAATCTTGCAAGGCAAAAGTGTGATGTGAGGAATTATAGCAAGGAAGAAGGGCTCAAAAATATTTACAAGAAGGACAAAATAAGGAGGTTCCTTCCACGAGCTCCAAACTGCAATCAACAACAATCCACGTTTTGCAGGCCGAGCAGAAAGAACTAATTTGTTTTACCTGCTTGCACTTTGCTCCCTCTTGTGGCTAAAATTGAGCATGACAGCCCTTGCTAATTACAATAAATAAGCAAACTCGTACTTTTTACTCATATTTTAAAATTAATAATGTTCTGATACTACCCCTTTGTCGGATCTAGTGTTTAAAGTTTTATCATTTTTAGGGAAAAACTCAAAAAACCCCTACAGTTCGTAAATACAGTTAGAAAATTAAGATGTTGAATTCTGTATTACCAAATACTTCCTGCTTTTATTTCCACAATGTAACAAGTACAGGCTTATCTCACCAATTTATCTGACAGCAATTTGTGAAATTACATTTATTTTCATAAAGGTTTGCTGATTTAATCAAGAGCATTCTCCAGGAGTCTAGCCAATGGTGAACACATCCATAGCTTATCTGTGCAAACAACAGCTCCATTGACATGAAAAGTGACATTTTTTCATCAATATTTCATCACATTATACATAGAGTAATACAATAAATTCTCACTACTTGACAACTATCTCGTAATGCAATCTAAGCTAATGCTATTTCATATTTCAGTATGTGACATCTGTCAACAACATTGTTAACCACTAATTGCTCTTATTCATCTCAGAAACATGCCTTGATTGCTAATTGAGGCCAGATAAATATTTCAGTTCATTGAAATTGCTTTGCTGCCCATTCAGATAAAGATGAAAAATCTTTAAAAGAAGATGAAAAGAAGAAAACTGGAGAAATTAATTATTGGGTGATGATGACAATAAAAACAGAGACTGAAAACAACATATCATCTGAATGATTAATAAAATAGTGAGTGAATATTATTTTTTGTGAGAAGTATGAATGTATAGGTATCTATACAACCCCATATCATAAGAAACAGGCCCAGTTTTTCATATTTGTATAGGATTTTTTTCAAAGTTTTGATGTGCTTTTCATTCATAGTTGTCAAAGCTTTCCACAATGGAAGTAAATATAATTTTTATTAAATTAGATATGGGAAAAGTCAACCACCGATGGGCAAATTGGCTGCACAGTGTTTCCCAAGTATATGAATACTCAAGTCTGCAGTGCAACACTGCATTTCTGAATCAAGCAGCAGTTCATCAAACCAAAATAAAACTTCTTCAACAAAAGAATAGGAAAAATACTTTCCAAAACAAAATTTAATTTTACACATTCTGTTACAAAGAGTTATGTTTGAATAAAATGAGATGAAGTGATGTACAGACCAATAATTAAGAAAAGAGCTAGAATTAGAATGCAAGCTTTCTGTGACAGCCTATGAACACTGTGCCCAAGGAATGCAACCAGCGTGCAACTGATGCCTGTAGCTGTGATTCAGAAAACTCACTTTGGGAAAGAAGCCCCACTTCCTTCAGAAGAGATTTTTCCCATGCCCACACTGTTCCCTGTATCCATTTTTTTACATACTCATCTCTGAAATGCCCCTGCCCAGTGTTGATTCACGATAGATTTCAATTCAAGAATGTTCTGTAAACATCACAAGTTATTCATACAAGTTGAGCCAAGATAATTCTTATAGTTTGCTTCCAAATGCAAACCCAGCAGACATCACAGCTGGGTTTGCATTTGAAAGTTCATTTTGTCTTCCCATAATGCAGGCTCTTCTGAAGAACCACTGCACAAAACAGGGAAATATGGAAGAACAACTTAGCAATTTTATCTTCCTCTGTGAATCTTGTCTTTGCCACATTTTTAACTTAATCTGTATGTGTATTTTTACTTATGTAAAAAATATTAAAGTGTTTACATGAAGAAATATTGAACACCAGAAAATAATTAAGGGATCAAATCTTAAACCTCATCTAATTACTTTTCCTACTACTGCTATGGCCTATAGGGGATTTCTCAGTGGCATAATGGCACTATTCAGTGATTCTCTTTGCTCAAGGAAATAATGAGATGGTTAAACCATGGATATTGAGAAAGGGACACAGCAAGGCAGTATTTCACAGGAAAAGAAGAATGAGAATCCAAAGTTCTGTGAACCTGATCATCATATCAACACTTTCAGAAAAAAGCATGCAAAAGTTCCAACAATGATTTCAATAACTGGTTCACCCTCATACTCATCTCAAGTCTGTTTTTTGGCATTATAACTAAAATCCTTGATCCTGTTCTTGAAACATGCTTCAAAATCTCCCTTTCTAGTTTCTTAAAAGAAATTACAACAGAGTTCCCAAACCCTCAACAACATCAAATTAAAATCTTGTGGTATCTACAAGTCATACTTTTTTTTTTCCAGAACCAAGTCATTATTTTTACAAGAACAGTGGAGTATGAACAGGACAATTTTCAGTAGAAGTCTTCTACTGATTGCCTGAAGGTGGCCTACAAGGAAGCTGCAGGGACTTTGGGCAAGGGTATGTAGTGACAGGACAAGGAGGAATAAGGGAAGGTTTAGATTAGGCATTAGAAATTCTTTTCCATGAGGGTGGTAAAACAGTGGAAGAGGCTGCCCAGAGAAGCTGTGGATGCCCCATCCCTAAAAGGATTCAAGTCAAATTGAAAGTTGAAAGGGGCTCTGTGTAACCTCGTCTAATGGAAGACATCCCTGCCCATGACACAGGCTTGGAACTAGATGGTCTTTAGGGTCCCTTCCAACCCCAACCATTCTAGGATTGTATGAAATATAGTTCTGTGGTATTAATGTGTATTACTTTTATGAAGTGAGCTGTTTTCCCAAGGCAACAAATACGATGCTGAAAGACAAAATAGAAGTCACAGAGTTGTGTGACCCTGTCTGAGTGTAAGATGCAATTAAAGGTCTTTGGTGTGACCTTCCCTTTGTGTCAAATTGTGCCAAAACATATGTGACAGTTTTTGTTATGGAAACCTCCATGTATCAGAGATTAAGGAGAAGCTGTCAAAATAATTTATTTAGGTTCACACAGCAGAATTTGAGACTCACCTGAACTGTCAAAAAGCACAAGCTGTATCTAGTTTATCTGTTAGGTTACTTGGTCTCATACTATTATTTCACTTTCTTGATAGCATTTTTTGATCATAAAAACTTTAACTGAGGTTCCAGTTACTGATTCTGATTTTAAAGGGCTAGTGTCTGTTCACTTTTTCTGAGAAAAATAGTGTTAAGGTTTCTAAAGAAAGTTGACTTGTATCATCTGGTTTTGCTTTCAATATAATTGTTACTAAAATCTCCATAAGCAAGCCCAGAAAAAGAAATACCTTTATAAGTTTTCATCTGACATACCATGTTTCAGTGTTCAATACTTGGCCTCATACAGTTTTATCAAATATCACCCTTTACATTAAAGCTCTATTTTCAGGACTTATAACTTGCTTACATAAAATGATTCATATGGTAAGTGATTTAAGAAGTCTCCTCTTCAAAGTTTTTTATTTTATTGTATTAAAAACATTTTGTAATCTAAACTCCAGAAGTGCTAGGAATAAAGTTTGCAAGAAACATGTTTCAACAAATTACTTTACCTACTTTTGTCCTTTTTCATTGCATTCACATACCTATAAAACAAAGCTTATTGACACAGACTGTAAAAACATTAGCACATTTGAGAACATTACTATTTAAGTCAAGGCCTTATTGGGGAAATAGTCTTACTGTAAATCTGAATTCAGTAATACTAAAATAAAAACATTGCATACATCAGCTACTACATTTATTATATCAAAACAGGAAAAAAAATATAGTTAAATCTCTTTACATCCTTCCAACTTCCTGTGTATTTCAGGCAAATGAAGGCATGCCTTTAGAGAAGAGAATTTTCTTTATATATAATGACTCTCATGATGTTGTTTCCAGCCCTAGATGTGACTGTGACTACGTATTTCTGTAGTTAAGATGAACTCACCTGTGCACTGCACAGCCCGTTCAGCTCCGCTCCTCACAAGAACCTCTGAGCTTCTCTGAGGCTGACCTGCAAACCAAAAAGAAAGACTGAACACACATCACGTTTCGCGTTCTTACGGCATTCATTCAGCGCAGTTTATTATTTTTTCTCAAAAAGAAACACCTGAATTTACAAGACGCATCCTCGCCGATGCACAGCCCTCATGCCACCAGGTGCGCACGCAGCTCACTGGGCGACGGCCTCGAACTTCCCACAGCTGCTGCTGGTCCCGCACCTGAGGGAATCACACCATACCTGCGGGAAATAACACCTCACTTGAGGAAAAATCACACAATACCTGTGGGAAATCAAACCCCACCCGCCTCCTGCCAGTGGAAATGTTCTTTTCACCCTACTTGAGGCAGGCCGGGCGGATGAGAGGCTTCCTTCGCCTCACTGCCCCGCGCAGCAGTTTTGAGGGCTGGGCTAGGCCCCTGCCCGTCCCGCGGCAGACGGGTGAGGCTCCGTGAGGGGAGAGCAGCGGCTGCAGCCCGGCTTTTCCCGATGTCATTTTTCTCCAGGCCGTGTTTCGCCTCGAGGAGCCGGGGCAGGGAGCAGCTCCTTGGCTCACCGGGAGCTCACCGGGCTGAGGGCGGCGGTGCCGCTGAGGAGCGCCGGCTGGATCCGGCCCGCACTGCCCGTGCCGGGCGCTGCCGCTGCCGAGCGGGATAAAACCTGTCCCGGCTGCCTCCCCCTCCCTTCAGCGCCCTCGCTGCCCCGAGTGGTGTCTGGGAGCCGCTGGCGCTACGGGCAGCTCCCGGCTGCTGCCCCTCGTCCCTCCTCTTTCCTGCCGGGGCTGCAGCCCCTCGTCCTCTCGCCCCGCTGGGGATGCCCTGTGCCGCCCTAAGGCTCCGCTTCCTCAGGTTTGTCAGCTTTGGCAATAGCGGGTTCCCCAGAGCTCCTGTGGTGGGTGAGAAGCCTTTTTAGCCGATGCAGTGTTTATTTTTTCTTATTTAGGCAAATTTCATCCGTTCCTGGGAGGCTTTGTTGATCTGCTGCACGTGTAGCCTAAACTTTGTAACTTTCAGCTGTGGTTTGTGATGCTAGATGTTTGTTTCTTCTGTTTTCAGAGCAGTTTAGTGAATTGCATAGATTCCATCAATTACCTCGGCATGTATCTGTTCACTGGATTAATTGGAGAGAACTAGTAAGGTGAGAACACATAGAGTGCAAAATATTAGGTCTTTGAAGTGTGAAAATGCTTTTGTGCTATTTTGGTGATTCATTATGGAGTATTCCTTACTGGGTAGATGCAAAGAATAAAATTTTTTTTATTTATTTTTTTTTCTTTTTAGCAGTCCCATTTTTTTCTTGCAAATAGTTCTGGTTAAACAGCAGGATTATTTTGAGACTTGCTCAATTAATAATTAATTAGAATGGCTCACTTAGAGTCTTACGGCATTTCTGTTGCGATTACTTTTTAGCAGGTGCTAGAAATAGTAATGGTTGTCTTAATATACAATGAAATATTAACATGTCAGTAATGTCCCTGGTACAGAACTATGGCTTTTTTTTGGATTACTCATTGCAAAAATGGCTGTTGTGGTGAGGTAGGTCTTCTCAATGGTTTGTGTCAAGAGGACTGATTATGTGACAGCAACAGGTTTTTATCATTTAAAGACATTTCAGTACTAGAATTTGAAGCTCACTGTAAAGAAAACTGCAATCCATAAACTGCAATGCATTGAATAAGTTTTGGACTTCAGTCCTGCTTCATAATAAACATTGTCTTTTTACCTAAGCAGGTTAGACTGTGTATATAGCAAGTCATTCTGAGTTGTTTACATTAAACATCTACATGCCCTGTAGCGAAGAACACTGCAGAGAGGTCTGTTTGTTAATTGAGAGTATCCAAAGTGTAAAACAGAAAAAAAGTAGCCTGTCAGAATTTAGAAATTTTAGAAAAATACAATTGCTTATACCACTAATCAATGATTATTACATGATAGTCAAAAAAACAAGGGCTGGTGAACTGTTCTGGTGGTTTTATTTTCACCATCTGATTCCAATTCTGTTTGTTATGTAAACAGCCCAGAGTACAGTGTAGCTGAACCAAAAACATTACCTTTCTGTTATCAAAAAGTTTTTTTATGAATTCAAGGTCACTTAAGGAAGACAAAATTGACTTAAAACTTTGATTCGCATTCCCTGCCTGTCATTTTGAGATCCTGTAAATTTTGGGTTTAACTTTCACATATCTTGTCTTTACCAGATTGCATGGGGGGTTTTTGTGTTAAAACAGTGTAAATAAAGTTGAATTTTGTAATTACAGCTAGTTCATTGCAGCATTTGTGATATTTCATAAAATGCAAGTCAGTCAAAGCTCTTGTTGTTTACAAGTGGATTTGCTTACATTTGTGGGGTATTTTGACACAGACTCAGTTTATTAAACTCTACACTTTCCAAGTTCTGGAGGCCATAATCTTGGAGATGACATTACCTTAGTAGGTCCTTTGATTCATATAGGATTATGTTGGGATCACTGACTCTTTTAAAGGGCATAAATGTGTTTCTGTTCAAAAAACAATTTATAATTAAGAAAATGTAAGCAGCTCTTCCTTTACTAGCATGAGGATGGAACACCTTCTTGCAGGAAAAACTGTTATTTTCAATAAACCCAGGCATGACTGAATGTGTATAAAACTGAGGGTAAAATCTTTGAGTAAGATGAAATTTCATAGAAACCAAAGCTTTCTGCAGAGACTGATGGCCCGTTCTGTCACGTGCGCTTTCCTGTAAGAATTGATGTGTGATTGTCCTAAAACCTGATGGAAAGTCTGTTCCTGCAAAGCATTTCACCATTTGGCTGTGAGTAGCTCCACTGGAGATGACTTAAGGTGATATTTTTTTTATGCTCGATGCTTTAGAAGTGACAACTCATATGCTTATAGTTCTGCATAGTGCCTAAGCAAAGCTTAATTTCCTGGATATATCCATTCTTGTAGTTGATAGGATATTCAGACATCATATTTCAGACAGTACAAGTTAAATGTGTTTTGTTTTTTTTTTTCTTTAAGAGAAAATTTCTTTTATGGCTCCACATACGCATCATATGTTTAATTTTTTGATTAAACTTAGTTTATATGCTTGATATATGGGATTTAAAATAGAGCTTGCTAGCTCACGTGCATTAATTGTTGTTTAACATGATTAAACAGCTGTGTTATTGAAGCTTTTAATGACCATTAAAAAAGTGGAAACTCATTTTTGGACACTTTTTTTGGACACATTTTTGATTTATCTGCTTAGCCAAAAAGCATGTGATATTTTTCTGGGGAGCTTAATATAATTTAACAGTTTGAGGTAAAAAAGGAACTTCAAGAAAGTGAAGATTGTTTTACTGTAGCTTATGACAGTGTGAAAAGCACAAATGTTGGGTTGCTATGTTTTCACTGCCCCATTTTCCAGCTTAGGTGCAACATAAACTATCTTAATTAATATTGTGTCACCAAAAGGTTTTGAGATGGCCAATTGAATTCTGCCAAGATAGAGTCTTTTGATGAAAACATATCTTTATTGATTGTAGAAGAAGAAAATCATTCTTAAAATGAAATCCAGAGAAAAAAATCATATCCCTCAGAGAAAATTTCTGAGTGGCAGGTTGAGATTAACATCATAAAATTGAATTTGTGCTGCAAACCTTTGATGTAATCAGCAGCTGGGAGATGGTGTTGCCCTTACTGTGCTCCTTCTGATTGTGGTGAATTATTGTGTGGAATGAAATAAGTGTTTCTTGTGTCACTCGTTCAAGAAATACAAACAAGGTATTACCAGGTGCTTCTTGCTAGTTAAAATGGGTTGTATCGATTGCTGGTCCCAGTGCCCTGCTCCCTTGGACTACAGGAGCAGGACATCTTCATCCCCAGGGAGCTGGGGGTGTCACTGAGCACTGACTCCAGCCCTTTAGGGTGTAGCCCAACAGGTTTTGAGGAAAGTCTCTTCACATCTTAAAGTGGACTACCAGAGGTGATATGCAACATCCTTAAGGAGAGTACAACGTTTATATCATAAAAGAGAGGAAGTTGTGAAAGCAGGCTAGAATGGACCAGCAGACTACAAAGCTACTTTCAAGAAAAACTATTAACCTTTTACTAAGAGCAAAACCAATATTGATGAACTTTATTTTCTTGTGTAGAAACTTAAGAGAATTTGTCAGACAAAACCAAAGAACAGACAGGAACAGAAGAAGATAGGTTAGAAATATAAAAACCATAGGAATTGATAATGAAAAAAATTTAGGTTCAGCCTAAATTTTACTTCCTAAATTACAAGGATTTACCTTTACTACAAGGATGAATATAAGGGGGTTTACATGGGGAGAACTTACTGAATCCAATGCAAACAGCTAAATTCTGCTGATATCTTAATATTTTCAGGACCACAAGCAAATTTCTGCAATGTTTTGTTTTGGTTTGTGCCCGCATTGATTGTCAGACATTTAACTGGACTTTTAAGAAAGTGGTCTTCTATTGACAGCTTGGAATGTGTAGGAAACATGAAATAAGTATGGCTATAAATTAAAAAATGTTGGTTTGGCAGGTTAACTGTTACCTGTAAAGTGATGTTGTAAGAAGTCTTTCTCCTTCTATAAATAAACTATAAATTTGCATTTGGTAGTTTTTTTATAGATTATAGTGATGAGAAAGAATGTTGTCACAACCAGCATTTTAGAAGATGAACTATTTGAGATTAGGTCCCTAGGGGGAGCTTAGCTCCTCATTTTAAGAACTTGGGTGTATATATATTTATCAGAAGTGTTATTTCTTAATTCATTTAAAGATCAAGGTATGTATTTTCTTTATCAAGAAACATCATTCTCACAGCTAAAGCTAATAGTTTAACATCTTGAAGATGTGTCATACAATAAAGCTTCCTTTACGCTTTTGAGCAAGCACTGGAAATGCAAGGACCAGGAGGGAATATGTGCCACAGTCTTCAGTGGGGCAAAACCAGATTTCTCACTTCAGATCATTGTGAGTGCATGGGTGTGCAAGCTCCTGAGACCTCAGCCACTCTGCCCTTCTAACCCTTCATGTTCTCAGGCCACTGGCTTTAAGGTTATAAATTTTATTTTGAGAAAATGCAGCTCAGGGAAGGGATCTGTTCTGAGGTTAAGCAGTAATTATGTAGTGGTGATTGGAAGGTCTGAGATGAGCCCAATAGAGAAGCTAACAATTGTTTCATCATGTTTTAAGGTCAGTAGAGGAGTCAAAGTCAAGATGCACTTAGTATATATGGGGAAAGAATATGTTAAGTTATGATGGAACTGTTTCTTTGTGGTATAATCTGACCTTTTTCATTCTCGTCAGTTCATGACCAGACCTAGTCAAAAAAGCTGAGTGATGAGGAAAAGACCTTGCATAAATATGTGCTTAGTAAGGCATTCAAGGTCAGACCCTTGGCTTTCTGGCCTCTTAAAGCTTTTGATTAGAGTTTTAAATATGTCATGGCTCTTGTAGAATAAGAGGTAGTGTCCTTAGCTTTCCAAATTAAGCTTTAGTACTACACAAATGGTCCAAAATTACTAAAGTTGTACAACCAAAGTCCTTGAAGCAGTGAAAATGTGGATGATATTCCAGCTTTGGTTTTTGGCTTGATTTCAGTGTGAAAAGGAACTAGAAACAGAATGGCAGAGATGGAACCAAGTTGGTGATGGGATAGGCTGGTATGGTTTTAACTAAAACCAGAGCTTTTCAGTAATGAGAGAGCACTCTGGCAGTTTGGTTATAAGGGCAGCACAAATAAGCTTATTAGGCTGTAAACAGGGAAAAATGGGCACTGAGGACTAAGAAACGTGATTTCAAGTGGAATTATGGGTTAATACTGCAAATCAGACATGCTTGAGTGGGCAGAGCTGGAGGAATTTGACACGTGCTGATAAGCTACATGCAGCTTGATATGCCTTGGGCAATATTTGACTTTGTGAAAACAGCTTTTACCTTTTTAAAAAGAACAGTCTGATAAATATCCTTTGATTTAATTTCAAAAAAGTTTATGTGCCATCAGTATCACTAAAAAATTTGGTAAAGATAAGTATTTTCAGGTAGAATATATCCATGTGGATATGCTGTATTTCTAGTGAAGCCATGCTACACTAAGAAGCAAAGGTTTAATTCAAACTGCTTGTGCATCATAATATCTTAATCCAGAAAATCAAGAAGCAAGTGGAGAAAACTGTTAAGGACTGTATTAATACAAAAATTAATATACTTTCTGCTTTCCTTCTCTTGGGCTTCAGTTGTAATGTAAAGGAAAACTTAGAAAATCTTCTCGTAACATTTCAGTCTAAATTCATTCTCTTGCAACCAGTATTTTGTCAGTAGCAATAGTTTTTTATTCCTGTTACTCATGAGTAACTAAACTGTCTGCAAATAGATCATCTCCACACCAGCAAATTCTATCAGTTTTTCTTTTTAACATCTGTTGATTTGAGTTCTCTGTTACTCATCACTTTCTCAGCAGTAGGTCTTTGGCTAAGAATATTGAGCTTGATTCTATGCTTCCATTATAAGAAAATATAAATTATGACTTAATATTCAATGCCGTACAAACCTTAATTGCGCTTCCTTGTGGTGTTTTATACTAATTGAACACTCCCATGGTACAAGTATAAATAACTACATGATAGGCAGGCAAATGCATTTTAAAGATGCAGGATTTGGCTTATCAAACTCTTTTGGTAGCCTTCCTTTTATAAGCCCTATGAAAATGACAACCTTTTCTAGTTTACCTGATAAGTAAAAACATGTCGTTAAAGGTTGTCCAGAGCAGCTTTTATTTCAGGGCGTAAAATGCAAGGGAAAAGGATTTCAGTATTCACCAGTAATTTCATATGACCGGAGATTAAAAAAAAAAAAAAAGTTTTAGAAAAGTCAGATTCTAATGCTGGGAACAATAACAAGTCTCAGTACTTTTACATATCCACAAAGAGTCTTTAAATAAAACTGAGATTTAGCCTAATGAACTCATGACCTCAATTTTTTTTTAGATTCTTCTTCCTCTGCCCTCAGCCTATTAAGGTTGTATGGCAAGACCTCATCACTCTGGCATACCAGTCTTTTTTCTCATAGCTGGCTCCTTTATCTCATTTTCTTGTCAGGAAGCGAGACCATTCCTTCAGTTCTGTGTTACTTAAGGCTTTTAGTAATAGTCATGATGATATCTTGTCTGCATCCCTGCTTTCAGCTGCTGTTGTGCTGGGTTACAGTTTCTCTAAGCATAATTTAGAAGGCTGCTTCTGTGCTCCATTTCTGTCCTATGGTCTCTTCTGAATTATCACAGGAATTGCTTTTCATGTTGCTTCTCATCATTCCTGTGTTACTTCCTTTGACTCACTGTTACTGGCTGTCATGCATTTTGTTCTGCCCACTTCCTATCTCTCCTCACAAAAGTTCAGCTTTACTGTCATGTTTTTTGACAGTTCTCCCAGCTGCACTGCTCTAGCATCTTTCATTCTGAACATCTTTCCCAAGGATGTGCAAAGGGTTCTGGTGTCTCTTCTTTCTCCAGGACAAATTGGAGCATGCCTCGTCTGAAAGGTGGATTTTGCTTAGTTCCTGCAAAGTGGTTGTTCTGAAGAATGTCTTCAATTGTATTATTGTTGTCTGGATTAAAAGTAAAATAAACAAATATTTTAATTGTTCTTTACAAAAGTAGTGTATGTCACCTAAGTGACCTTAGACAATGGTGAATCTGAAACAGCTTAAAACCTGTTTCTTCTTATTCATTGACACTTGAGAATAATGTATATGTTGACATATACGAACAATTTTGACATCATTCAATCTGTTGGCTGTTGTCAATCTGTCTATTGCCTGTCTGGTTGGAGTCAAAACTGCCCTCAGCCCAATGCACAACTCCATTAAATCCATTTTTTGCAGTGGGGAAAAATCTATTAGATGATAAATTTTTTTGGACAAGGGACTCGTGTCTTGAGGAACAGAGAGAGTCTGTTCATTTCCTGTTTCTCAGCTTGCAACTCTGCTGCCACCTTTATTTTGGTTCTTGTCTCTAGGAGATGCAACAGAATGGTTGGGAATGCAGTGCTTTGCCATCTTGGACCTCATTTTTCTCTTCCTCTCTGACCTGTCACCAGTTCTCTCCTTTGGCCATATTATCTTTCTTTTGCCTTATCCTCTTGGAAACCACAGAGTCTTTATTGACATCCTGCTCCTGTGCCATCTCTGCTCCAGCAGCTGGCTACTGCTGGCTGGAGGGAACAGGGGAGGTGTGTGTTCCACCAGCCACATTTAGGGAGAACAATGTGAGACCATCCAAGCTAAGCCAGGCTGTGTGGGGCAGCTTGCAACTCTTGTTGCTGATGTTTCAGTATTCTGATAGTACTGGTCTCTGAAATTATTAGTGTCATGTTGGCAACAGCAAAGAAATGTTTCAATGCCACACCAGCTTCTTACAGCAATATTTTATAGCTTCCCTTTCCAGATGTTGATTAAATTCCTCCCTTCTTAGGTTTTTTTTTATCTTGTGTTTAATCTTTCTTAATCATCATGACTTGTTTGTTTTCAGGTGTTGACCATGAAGACACTGGTACCGGCTGTGGCTGTGTGGGGGAGAACAGCTCCCTCTCACAGCATCACTGCTGTTATGATCACAGATGACCAGCAGACCATAGTTACAGGAAGCCAAGAAGGACAAATTTGTCTCTGGAATCTTTCATCAGACTTACAGGTTTGTGTCCATTGTGCTACAGTTTGCCACATAGACAGACCGGAGTTTTAAGTTTTATTATTGGTAATAGCATTATCTAGATTTGCACTTATTCAGATGAATTTTTCAAGATAGTGTGATAATTGTTATAGGAAACTCATGAAACAGAAAGTAAAATGCCTATATAAGTAACCTGTTACTTGCAAACTTCAGAGAATTTTTCATAGATTAGCATGACCTGTGAATTATAAAGTAAGACTGTGTGCTCTGAGTAATGACAGCAAGTAAATATATAAAATTATCATGATTCCTATCTAGTGAAGGTTTTTCTTTTGTAAATTAGTTCCTGATCATGACTTGTCATTTAAAGAAAAAGTATCTACTTATAAAACCAAATCTCTCTACAGAGAGAGAAGCAGAAAGATGAAACTTCTATTTTTTTATGTAATTAAGATGCAAATTATTTCTTTGACTATTTCATATTTATTTTACTGAGACTGGAGCAGAATGAAAATGGCTCCTGATTTTATTTTGTGTTTCTAGAACTATTGTCCTTTTTTTTTGTTAATTGTTCCACTTGTATTCAAACACAACCTGAAAGTTTGCACTTTTATAAGGCTTCCTTTCCCAATTAAAACACTTCCATGCAGTGATGATAACCAGAGAGGTTATTTATACATTTGGTATGAAACACGTTTAAGAGCTTTGGTTGATCAGTGTCTGCTTCACTGTGCCACTTTTGGTGCATGCTGTAGGGTGAAGGCAGGAGGAGTTCTGCACGTTTCCCATTTTATAACATTTGATGTTCCATATGTTCTTCAGAAGATGAATGCAATGAATACAAAAACTTAGCTTTATACTAATATGCATTAAAATTCATCCACATCTTTCTGTCTGCATTCTAGAAATATGACTGGAGAACATAAAAATATAAAGCAGGTTGATAAAAATATATATCTACAAGTAACATTCTCTTGGTTTTAGATACCCTTAGTTTATACAGAAGTTGTTTAAGATAAATCATTATATTATTCTCCTAGATTTCATCTAAAGAAATTCTCTTTGGCCATACTGCTTCTGTAACTTGTCTGGCAAAAGCAAGAGAGTTTGAGAAACAGCCATATGTAGTAAGTGCTACTGAAAATGGGTAGGTAACTAAATATTCAATTATTCATTTCTTAAATCATGAAATGTCAAGTATAGGTCAGATTATGCATTTGCAAAAATGTTTCAATCTACTTCCATTGACATTAAAATGTTAGCAGCTACTTAGAATAGACTACATTGTTAATATCCCATAGTTCCAACTAAGAGCTCATCCCATGGACAGCAGAAAGCTTTGGCAGATTCTCATATTCACTTAGTTGACATAAAAAAAGGAGTTATCCAAAGGAGTTGGCTAGCCCCTCTTCAAGTGGAAATTAATGGGTTATTGGAGGGCATCAGCAAGTTCAACAGCATTTGAATATCATGGTATTTTTATTTGTTTCTTCCTGAACTCAATCTTGAGAACTGAACCAGTAACAGAGGCTAATGTGCTCTGATCTGGTTTATGGTTCCTCAGTCAGTTTGTATGGAAACACAGAATGGACTGAATTGAAAGCATATGTGCTCCTTTTCTGTCTTTAGATGTGCTATGCTCTTTTGGAGAACATCCTTTCAGAGGGCCATGATCTTGCAGCTTTTCTGCTATTTGTTTATTATGACATATTCTGTCACTTGAGTCAAGCTACTTCCTGCATTTCTGCTAGGTTACACTTAAGAATATTTGATAACCTTTTCAGCTGGGCTCTGAAGACCTTCTGTTTAGGATTTCATCTGTTAAAAATAGTTAGGGCTAGCTGTTTACTTCCTTATGGGCTTTCTTAAGCAATTTTGTCTGATTAATTAGATCCCCCTCTTTTTTGGGGGGTTTATCTTTTTGAATTAGCAGGGCAGCTCTGTTAAAACGGCTTTCCATGAAGAGTACCTGTCAATTGTCCTTCAGCCTGTACCTTACAGCCCCTTAAGGCTGCTGGTTTCTCACTATCTAGATGTGTATAAGAGTACCTGTCAATTGTCCTTCAGCCTGTACCTTACAGCCCCTTAAGGCTGCTGGTTTCTCACTGAGTAGCTTATTTATCCTTTCCAGCTGCTAGGATTCTCATTCAGTCATGAGTATACAAAAAAGGGATAACCTGCAAAAAAGTTTCTTAATCTTGAAAGATTACCTGTCCAGTGAGACAGTCTAGTGATAAGTGCTACTGTTTGTTTTGTTTATGCAGAGAGGGTGAGAAATCTACAGAACCAATTCTGTATTGCCTTCTACAGTTCTACTCAAGGGTTCTGAGATGAAACTGCTTTTCAACCCAGTTTTGAAGGTCTGTTAGAGCAGTACTGCTTCCAGATCATACTGGGAGCAAAGATATTGTATTTCCTAGAAAGCTGGGGTGGAAAGTGTTAAGAACCAAATGAGGAAATTGCTATAGATATACCATACAGATATGTTTGCATCCTGAAGATTTTATCTCTGAAGGGATCATTGACTTGTTTGGAATGTGTGTAGGTAGGATTGAATTGTCTTCTGGCCCATTTAAGTGTTCACTTTCACCAAATTACTGCTGACTTCTCATCTGTATTACATAAGGGCAAAGCATCCATCACTGATCCCTTTAAGGTTGCAGCATGAAGTTGAGATAATTACAAATAGGAAGCCTTGTCTTCAGGAGATGGAGGATTTGCCAAACTGCATTTTCTGGCTTGTGAATAATCCACTTCTGCCATTTTCAAGCTTCAGTCTCCTCATGTGGATGGAAGGAATTGCATAGAAGATGATTCTATGATAATCTTCACTGTTCCACTCCAGATTTTCAGAGTTTCTATAACCTACTAATCCCAAAAGAATGAGCATTGAACATTATTTTTTGTACACCTAATATGGAAGTTTGTAAGTGAATCTAATGATTCATAAGTTCTCATTGATGTCCTGTAAATGACAAACCTTAAAAGAAAGCCCTTAAGAAAGTCTTAAAACATATGCTGTATAGAGTGTATGATATTGCTCGCTCCTTAGTAGTACACACAGTAAATTGAATACAACATCTAGAAGCTGAAGTTACATTCTCACATTCTGATCTCTTTTGTGCTTGTTTGTAAGTATGCATCTATCACAGTAATGTACATAAAGCAGTAAAGTTCTGATATAAACAAGGAGAAAATAATTGCTCTGAAATGCTTAACAAACAGTGTAAAGCTTTTACTTAAGTTCTGACTTTGGCTCTACTACCTTTGACACTGCTATTGCTCAGCTGAAAAATATTAAGAAATAATATTTTGAGTTTAGCATAAAATGGGAAAGTAGGTTAAAATATAAATCACTAAGTAGTATTTCTTATATAATAAGATACTCTTCCCAATGTATTCTTTAAGTCTCAATAGCGAAATTTTCTTACATTGTAATGTCAGAATAAATGAAATGAATGTTTCAGTTCTGGATGTAATGTTTGTCTTTTTAACAAAATCTGAAAGCATCAAAGTTTAACATCCAGTTGCTGAACTGTGGTAGCATATCTCATACAGCCTCATTTACAACACTAAATTTGATTGTCTCTTGTAATCCAGTCCCACTGCATGTTGAATAATGTGTAGATAAGGAAGGTGTGCCAAAGTGTCTTTCTCAAACAACCTTTAATGTGCCCAAGTGTAGCTGTAGTGTTGCACAGCTACTCAGGTGCTTGAGTGTATTGAGAGCAGATTTCAGGAACAGCCTCATGATGGCACTGTTTCTTCTTAACAAAAGTTGTTCCTCAAGAACTGAAGTCTGATGTGGGAGAAGATGCATAATGCTTCTCGAAACGTGTGGTTTAAGTTCAGTGAAATGAATCATTTTCAGGAGGATGTAGTTCCAGTGACAGATAGTTACAGTGACATGTTGACGAGCTGTAATGTCAGTATACCTGCAATTTGTTGTAGACCAGAGTTGGTCTTAAAGTCAGGTTGGTTGCAAGGCAGTAGGGTGTAATTACCAAAACAAAAAGAAACAGATAGTGTATGTCATCCCCTCCTAATGACTACATTTTCTTACCCAGCAATCTGTAACAAAAAGCTTTATAAATGACCAGACTGCACTTAAATACAGCACTAAAGAAAAACTTGGTGGCATAAAATTATTCCAGCCAATTGAGTGGAAATGACAGAGAATAATATGAAGTTATCTTTGGCAGGGAGATGTGTGTTTGGAATGTCACTAGTGGACAGTGCATTGAGAACGCAAAGCTTCCTTATAGGCATACAGCAATCCATGTAAGTATAGCAACTTTTCATGGGGTCTCTGTTCATTACAAGACTTTTGCTTTATTAACATGATATTTTTCAGAAAGAGTTCTACATATATAGCTTGTAACATAGGAGAAAAGGCCCTGTCACAATATAAGTAGTTATCTCTTCTTCAGTTTTTTTTTCGTATAAGGAAAGAATTGAGACTTTTATGTTTCTCTGAATTCCTTAACCAATTCAGACTGATTACTTTTAAGCTGCAAATATTTGAAATGCAGTATTGATTAACTTACTGTAAATGCATCAGGTAGCCAAGTGAAATGGTGGTAATCTTTGCTCTTGTCTTGTTAAAATTGTATGGAAGCTTCGAGTTTGTTATGGCTTTTTCATGGCATTTTTAAGTGCAAGTAATCTGGCCAAACATTGTGAGACAATCTTCTGAAAGACATATTTTTAAACTTGAATGGTTTTGATGCTGTACTCCTGATCTCCAAAAGACTTCATTTTCAAAAATACAGTTTCATTCATTGCAGAACTTTAGGACAAATCCCTTCTTTTCAGAGACTTTCAATATTGCTTCAGATAATTTCATGTGTCTGGTTGAAATTGTACCTAGGTAAAAGTACCTAGAATTTTGAGTGTGGCAGAGTTTGACATACACATGTGAGCAAGACTGAGGGGCTCAACATTTATGGATTTGATTCTGGGACACGGCTTATTTCTGGATGTGTTAATAGAGGAGAAGCTCAGGGCTCCTGTGTTAATTAAAATGCTGTTTTTCTTCAGTGAGGAAGTCTAGGGTGGAACTAAGGCTCCGAATGATGGCTACCTGAGCCTTCATGTAACTCCAAAGCACAGCCAACTTGGAATCCAAAATTTTTAAAGCTTCCAGAAGAAAAATGTTTTCCTGACACTGCGTTGGTTGATATGAGGAGTTCAAACACAGTTGTAAATTGTAAAGGGAAGAGAAAAAAGCTTGGACATATTGCCAACAAAAATTATGGAAGACAAACGTCTTAATTTTTTTTATATATATGTATGTGTATAAAAAAATAAATTAAGAATTATTCTATACTTTTATTTGTGCATATGCTTAAAGCATATATATTTCTTAAGTGGATATATGTACACAAATAAAACAAGACTTAAATTATAATCTGAGCTGCAGTATGACCTGCTATGTTCTAGTTCTTAATTAGGTATTAATAGATGAAATTACAGATTAATTCTGTGGGGAAGTAGGCAAATCTGGCCTAGCTGATTAGCTGACAATCTGTACATTTTTTTGTGAAGATCAGAGGCAGAATATTCATTCTTATTCTTCAAATAGGTAAAGCAAATTCTTGTAGAAAATAAGTACTTCCTTTCTTTTAGAAGTGAGCTAAACGTAATTGTGGCTAATCATTGTTTTTGTTCAATAATTTGTGCAAGATAGCTTCTAAAGGAAAATAGGAACATCTAACAGGAAAACTTTCTTAGGAAAAAGTAGGTATTGTTAGGAGGGGAAACTATTCTTAAAATGCAGCCTTCAGATAGTTATAATAAAATGCGTTTTTCTGTGTGTGTGTGTTTTGTTGTAGATTTTTTTCTTGTTATCCCATGGGGGATGGTTGCTTGTGCTATAGTTAATGTTTGGTTTTAATTCAACTACTAACCTCTCTGCTCTACTAGGTTCCTTTTGTTCAGTGTAGATGATTTAGCTATGAATGGCAGATGTCAAATAGTGCAAACTGAATATTTGCCATTTGAAATGAAATTTAACACCAAGGTCAACATTTAAACATTTGCGGATCTTAACTAGTGTGGAATTTTCTCAGAGGAATTACTGACTAAAAATCCTCTGTATCAAGCCCAATTTAATGGTAACAGTAATTGTAAATTTTAAGCATTTCTGCCTCTGTTTATTCACAATATATGTAGTACTATTCATCCTATTTCCAGTTATTTATACTACTTTTATTTTGATACTTGTTAGTTGACTGAAAAAATGAGAATTATTATACAAGCAAAACTGTACAGAAAATTTGTAAATGAGGTGCAGTTTTTTTGGGTTGTCTGATATTTTTGTCTGACTACCTGAGTGTTCCCTTTATTTTAAGGTGGCTGCTTATGGATTTATAGAAATTGTTTACAATTACAGCTAGAGATGCAAGGCAGGTGTCCTTGCACATATAAAAAACCTAGGAAAAAAGAGATCCTCATAGTCACTCTGTCTCTGTTCCTTTGTTTTGTGTCTGTTTTTTTTCTTTGTGATTGCTGAGAGAATCTTCTGAACACTAGGGCATTTAATGTCAGAATGAGGAATATCCTATGGAGTAGTAAAGTCTCAAACTCCTTAGCAATTTATAGGAAAATTTTGACTTTCTTCCAAAAATTAGAAAAATCCTAGTATTTAGGAAGGACAGTTGCTGCTTTCAATCTGAAGCACCTTTTACTAAGCTCTGTGCCTTGCTAGTGTCACTAGCAATATTGTGTACGGTTTCACAAATGCTGTTGATTTTTTAGTGATAAGTGTTGATTATGACATGTTCAGTGTGAAAAATCTGCATGCCATTTGTGTATCTCGGTGTGCTGACTCTCTGCTTTCCATTTGGACAGTACTACCATTGCTCATTCCGAATGACAGGTGAAGGTTGGCTTCTTTGTTGTGGAGAATATCAAGATGTTCTTATTATTGATGCTAAAACTTTGGGTGTTCTTCACACTTTGTCATCATCTCAGTCTTCTGATTGGATAAATTGTATGTGTATTGTACACTCTGCAAGAATTCAAGGTATATGTTTTACATGTATTTAT
Source organism: Parus major (assembly GCF_001522545.3). Classification (NCBI taxonomy): domain Eukaryota; kingdom Metazoa; phylum Chordata; class Aves; order Passeriformes; family Paridae; genus Parus; species Parus major. Next base: position 7,684,253 of record NC_031779.1, read on the forward strand.
GTAGGCAAATCAAATTGTGATAAAATATTTCTGTACAGATGATATGTTCCTTCTTCATTTAATATGAAATTGTTTCACAGAGATGTTACCAAGATGTTAATGTTTCATTGACAGCAAAAGAGGTGTTTTTAAGGCTTCTAATATTGGTTCTGTTTTATTTTAAATATTTTTTGGAGAAAGAAACACCGTCTATACTGGCTGTAAACAGCTCATTTCTTATATTGAAGTATGAATAAGTTTTGTAATATCAGAGAAATTAAAGGCACAATACCACAGTTCTGTGCCTTCTGTTAATACATTATTCACTGTTTGCTTTCATTTTTTGTATTTCTGTATATCATTTACTTTTATTTTTTGTGTAAAACTGCTATGTCCTCGAAGCAGTGTCCTGCACAATCCTTGTTTTAGAGCTGAATATGTAGGATCTGTTTGAATTTGGCTTCAAGTTGACTATCTCATTGTTAACTTTTCACAGAAGACTCTTTGGTTGCAGTGTCTGTTGCTGGAGTTCTCAAAGTGTGGGACCTGTCTTCATCTCTGAATAACATTCAGGTCAGTGTTAACATGAATGTTCTCAAGTAAGGGCTACATTGAAGTAAAATGTGAATTAATTTAAATCTTCTGGATATTTATTAAATAGATTTCATTACTTTTGTTACAAAATTCTGAAAACACATCTTCATAGCATTATTTAAAATTGGGCCATTGGACAGCTCTTGCTTTGACAACTGCACTACCTTTTGGCCAGGCTTCTTCATATTCCAGGATGCTTAAGTTGCAGTGCTTTCCTGCTATCCTGATAATGCCTTTGAACCCCTTCACTCTGTCCTTTAAACTCAAAGCTCTTCAATATTGGCCTTTGTGCTCTCTTTTCTCCCTTGTTACTCTCTTCAAAATGGTCCTTTAGATTTTGTTTTCCTCAGTCTGCTTTTCATAGTGCTGTCTTCACTTGGAAAAGACTCTTCCTGTGTCTAGTGTCCTGTTTTTCTATCTTTAAGCTCACTTACTCTTTTTCGTATTAATATTCTCAGTAGTTGTCACCTTCCATGAACAAGTGCTAGAACTGGGATGCAATTTTTGTGTTTTAATTAATACTCTAAAAGCTGGATTCACAAAGGGTCTTCAACAGTGGGACAGAAATGGCAAAATATCAGCAGACTTGACTGATGGTAACTCATCACTGAGTTTGACAGAGTGCAGGGTGTGGGCAATGCTACTTGTTCATGGGTAGAATCAGGCCCCTGAGGAGAGTCTGTCAAATCTGATGCCATCCTGGTGTTTCTGATTTATCTGTGGTGTTTTGGGGTGGGTGCATCTTTTCAACATTCCTAGAGCAAGCCCCACTGCCATGTTGCAAAAATTCTGAGGACTCTAACAACTGATTACAGATGTCAGAGGAACATATGGTGTGGTGCAGTCTTTTTACTGCCTGGGGCCACCTTTTGTGGAGGGACTGCTGCAGAGTTTGTAACAATCTGGCTAAATTCTAAAGAGCAATATTTTAATAAATATTGTTGGATTTACTTGGAATTGACTGAAGCTGCAAGATGTTGTAAGAAAATGGCTTTTAGTTTTATAGCCATGATTCCAAGCATCCGTATCCCTTCTCTGGGAGGTTTTGAGACTGTTGGTGTCTTAAAAAACAGAAAACATCCATTTTAAGTGATTTAATCAATAATTAGTATAATTCCAATGGAATAATTTCAAGCGTGATGACTTTAGTATGTCTGATATTCCCACAAAAATTGTGAAAATACATACATTGTTTTTAACAGTACATTTAGCAATACAAAGCTAAGAAAATGAATTACTTTTACACTACCTTTAAAGCTGTTAAGAGCAAACAAGACATATGGTAACACCAGCATCTCAGATTGTCCTGGTTGCAACAAGAATGAATAGGAAAGTATAATATTCATCAGCTTTTCTGAATCCGATGCTCTTTTCATAGGTTGTTGTAGCTATTTTTAATTTTTTTATTTAAGACTGAATGTTTACATTGTTCTGTTTACATATTAGTTGTGAACCCTGTTGTCTTTCTATTGTTAATTAAGAATTATATGTTGCTTTGAATTTTGAAAGTCTTAACAGAAAGTAATTAAAATATAATATATTTTAAATATTGTTTCTATCATTAAAAGCTTAGATATCTGAAACAAATTTTATAGCTTTTTTTCCCCTCTGTGCTGTCAAGGAGAAACAAAGTGTGTGTGAGAAGGAATCCAAGTCTCTGGACTGTATAAATTGCCAAGCAGTAAGATTTTGTACTTACACAGAAAGGCTCCTTCTAGTTGTGTCCTCCATGTGCTGGCAGGTACATTTTTGAGCATTATACTTTCTTTATAATGTTGAAAAATCTAATATGATTTTTACAGGCAGATACTTGTTTTTCTCCCTGGGTTAAAGAAAGTGTTCACAAATAGTCAGATATAATTATGGCTGCAACACATCTTTGCTTATCTTAACTGTGTGAAAGAGATGAAGCTTTTATTTTTTATAAATGTATTTCCGCTTTGAAAGTTTAACACCAAATTGGCTGGATAGAAGGGGGATTTAAGTATTAGACAGTTTTAGAGCACTGAGTGCATTATTGTCCACACCACAGTGCATTTGAAAGGGAGACAAAGATTAAAAAACCCTGTTTAAGTATGACAGAAGTACTCACAGTTGGCAAGTCCTCAGCAGCCAGGGACCTTTGTTTGTTAATAGGAGCAGCAAAACTAAAGCCCCTAGGCTATATTGCTTTTTCTTGTAACTATAATAAAGTAACTAAAATTTAAAAAGAAATTAGTAACAGTTTTAGAGAAAACATCATATATTTAAACTGAAATTTACTGTAAAAATTCTGTAGTTTTCTTTAAGAGTGCTACAAAATTTCTCCTATACTAATCACTCAGGATTATTTTAACATGTATGCCTGATTCCAGCATCTCTGTGGGGATAGGAATGGGTCAAAAAATTTCGCCTGGGTGAACTTTGAATAATGTAGTTGTAGACTATACTTGAGATGTCTCTTGGGCTACTTAAATTCTTTACAAAAGCATTTTTAGAGTGTAGAATGGATAAGATATTTTATGGAAAAATATCTGTAACATGCATTGTTTCCTAATAATTTCTATAATGAGGCTATAACACCCTAATGCTTCTTTTTGGTTATTTGGGGTTTTTTTAACAGTAATTTTCTTTAACTTTGAGTTATATGATTTAACTCTAACTTGACTTTAGTTAATTATCAAAACATATTAGGCTTTAAAAATAGTTGTTCAGCTGTGAAGAGTTGAACTCATGTTCTACTTACAGATCCACTGCCCAAACCCACTTTAGATCGAAATGAATGTGTCCATACTATTTAAACAAATAGTATTTTGTTGTTTTTTTTGAACTTAGGTCTATGATTATTGTGATTTCTCCTTGCTTTGTACTGAGTTCTGTAAGAGTGGTCAGTGCTTTGCTGGTGGGGAAGTGCTGGCAGCTTACAGACTTATCATCTGGACAGAAGATGGCCACAGTTACATCTACCAGCTGCTAAACAGGTGGGCTCAGATGGGAAATTCACACAAAAAGTTCAGGTATAAGATGAACTTTTGGAGGGTTACTATGGAAAATCTCTGCATGTTGCAAATGATCAAAAACCAGAACAAAACCACTTTGGCACTCAAAGATTTACCCTGAGTTTGACAGCCCTCAGTCTTTGTTTGACACAGCAGGGGACATAGGAATAAGATTAGCCATGTAGAACTTGGGCAGCTGGTGCTGAGATTTCAAAAAGTCTCCTGTAATTACTTACTTGGTTACCTTTAATTGAACTTGTGAATCTTGGATGTTACTGTTCTGCTTTCTGAAAAAATTACTTTCTAAAGCTTGTATGTTTAAAATTTATTTTTTAATTATGCAGTGGCCTTTCTAAAAGCATGTACCCTGCAGATGGGAAGGCGCTAAAGGAAACAGTTTATCCTCATTTACTCAGCTTTACTGGTATGAAGGAAAATAAGGTAAACTCATAAAGATTTGAAAGTTTATTTATTGTCTTTTTGCAATTACCTGAATAATCCCAAAAGAATTGATGAATTCATCAACAGATTTAATTTTTCCATAAAAAAATGAATAATATTTATTCCTTCATTTTAAAGTTGTAACTTAGAAACTTGGAGATTCTCATAACATATTTTGTCTTTGATTTTGACTATATTTAGGTTTTTTTCGCAGTGGAAAAATGCCTTCAGCTATAGATTGGTTGTTGTATTTTTTCTCTAATTTTGCAAAAAGAAAAACATTTTTCTAATAAAGATGTGGTTTAAAATATTTTTAGAAGCTTCTACTTTCAAATCTATCAAAATTAACAAAAATAAATAATAGAAACTCCCAACAAATAAAACCATGCTATAAAACCAAAATCAAGAAAGGAAACCCATGAGCAAAATTTAAACTAGTTACTTCTTGTTTTATTAAAGAATGTATGCATGTTTCAATGATAAATAGGCTGTGTGTCCACCCAAAATTGAAGGGGTCTGATTCTGGCATTTTGTCCAGAATATTGCTGGTTTGAGCTTGCAGAGGCATAATCACACACAGAACTTTCTTGCACTGTGAGCAGACTGATGTACAAAATGTGTATAAAATGACACATGTGACTCTCTTCAGAACCGTGGTCTTGGCTTGAGGAAGCCTCTAATCTTAAGAAAAGAGGAAGCTGAAAAAGTAGGTGATCTCCATACTTTTGAGAATTCATAATCAGCAGAGCATGTCTCACCAAATTGTAACAAAACTTACTGCGTAGACAAGGTATCTCAAATGGACCCGACTGTGCTGGAGAACATAAATATTCACTCACTTGTTATGCAGTGCTTTGTGTAACTACAAAGGAATAAATAAGGAAACTGAGTTGATTTGAAAGGTAGAACATTTATTGTAATTAGGAAGCTGGGCAATGGGGGGCAGGAAAGATATGTGGTAGGCAAGGTAGGTAGGTAGGTTTTTGCACTTCTTACTTGGGCAAAAAATGAACCAGAGCATAGAATGAATTATTTTGTGTAGTTTTGAATCTGGGGTTTTTTTTCCTATGTCTGATTGCTAATGCTGTTAATGAAGTTCTAATTGTTGGAAGATGTGGCTTTAATTCCTGCCTGAAACTGCATTAGTTTGAGTATTTGTCTGACAGCTCAAGTAGGTTGTGAAGCAGTTTCTGACAATATGCAACAGAAACGTATTTGTATTTGTAGCTGTCAGGAAACACTGTTAAATATATACTTGTGTGAGGTTTTCTAGTGTTCTTTCTGTTGACAAGTGTGGGCCCTTAAAAAGCATTCTTGTTGCATAATCCTGTGAAGCCTGACAGATTTATTTTTCAGTTAAGGAAAACAGCATAAACCATTCAGCTTTTCTCCAAGTGCTGTGATCTAAAAATCAGATAGGAAAACTGCTAAAGGATGCCAAAAGTTTGGGAAAGGTGAGGGAAAGGAAATAGCCAAAACACATGGCTTAGCAAAAAATAGAGTTACAGTGGTGGTATGAAGTTCACATGTACTTCCCCCCTAATATATGCTATTTTAAAATATTGACCTGCTCTTTTTTAATATTTCTGCTTTAATATTTGCCTTACTGCCTGAATAGTTTCTGTCTAGCAGATTTGTCAGACAACCAAATCCCTTGTGTGATGATCTGTTTTGAACTCCATTTTGAGGCTATAAACTGAACCATTTTACAGGGCAGTTAATTATTTTAGAACTGACTCTCAAACTTCAGTGTTGTAAATAAGTATATCCAACATGTGAGGTAGTTGTAGAGAGTGATAAGCTTTCTCCTGAGCCTCCTTTTTTTTCCTAAACAACCCCAGCTCCTCGAGCTGCTTCTTATCAGAATTTTGCTCCACACTCTTCAGCAGCTTTGCTACTCTTTGGAAATTCTCCACCACCTCATAACGGAATGATGGTGTTATAGACTATTACCTATGTAAAAGCATAATTCTTACCTTTCATTATTTGTAGTTATGTTAGCTGTGATTACTGGAGCTTTACTGCATTTGTTTTGATTCAAATATTATCAGTATTTCACTGTATTGTTTTTTCAGCCTGGCCTTGGTCCTTATGCTGGTGAAACTATAAACCTGGGGAGACGTCCCAGTCTACTTTTGCATTTAGGATGTAGGTTTAGCCAAGTATACTTGTAAAGCAGAGGTGATCCTTGAAAGGTTTGTACCAGCCAGAGTAGACTTGGTCTGAGCAGGATTTAGTGGCAGATAAGGAATCAGCTGTGGTTTGTTTTGTATTTTTACAGCTTTTGATGAAAAAACCCTTTACAATTAATTATTATATTATTTTATCAGTTTTCTTTCAGAATATTGGTTTACTTTTCTTTTTCAGAGTCTTCCTTTTGTCATGGGCTTCATGAATGAAAGAAAGGAGCCTTTCTACAAGGTTCTTTTTTCTGGCGAAGCTTCAGGACGGATCACTTTGTGGCATGTTCCTGATGTTCCTGTGTCAATGTTTGATGGTTCTCCAAAAGGTTGGGCACTTTTGGCACCTTGCTACCATCTTTATCATTATGTCTTGGAGTCAATTTCCATGAAAATCTAAATTCTCATAAAAAACTTCTTACACTAAAAAGTGATGCTCATTTAATCATTGTGTGGTGATTGCCTGTAGTTAGGAGGAATAGCAACTGCTGACTTTCCAACCCTAGACTGCAAAAAGGATAAGTTAAGGGAAATGATCAAGAGATGAAAAGTGTTTGTTTAGTTTGACTTTTGATATTTTGTTTTGCATTAACAAAAAAATCCTCTCTTGCCCCACTCTCTAGAGATCCCAATTACAACCATGTGGACTCTTCAGGATAATTTTGATAAACATCGTTCCATGTCAGAGGGCATTATTGATCAACTTTGTGGATCTGAAGATGGGTTTGGAAATGCAGTTGTCAGTTCCTCTGTGTACATACCTGGTCTTGATAGGCTTGTATGCGGATGTGAAAACGGAAAAATTTTTGTAACATTAGGTTTAAAAACTGCAAGAGCAAGACTTTTAGAAAACATATCTTTTCTTAAAGGTAAGTTTTAAAAATTTGTTCCGATTCATCTCAGTCAAGCACAGATGACTTCATATTTCTGGCATCCCTTCCAGTCATTCCTGTAAAAATTCTCTGAAAAGTAGGGTTGGTGGTCAGGAGTGGAATGAGGAAAATGGAAGATTATGATGATCTTTCTCTTTCCATATCTGATCTGTTGGATCACAGCTTAGTACTACCAAGGTGCTTTCCATTAGTAGGAAACTGGGAATGGTTTGGGATTGGTTATGCCCTAGAAGTGAGATATGTGGCATGTCACTATATTGGCAGTTTTCTTTTTTATTTGTTCTCTAAAAGATCATTCCACTGAAGGGAACATAAAGGGTACATCTCAGTAGTGAAGCTCAGAGTGCAGACCTTTGTTCTCTCTTTTAGAACAGGTTCAAAATTCTTTGATCCCATGTAAAGGTTGGTTAAATTTATCCTGGTTTTCAGGAAATGTGCTGTAAGATATGGAACTCTTAAAGAGCAAAAATAATTAATGTATCATCTTGTTTCAGATAATTTACCTTATAAGGTTTTGAATGGTCACAGTAGCAGAGTCACTTGCTTACTTTATCCACATGACAAATCAGTGAGATTTGATCCAAGCTGGCTGTTATCAGGGGGCCAGGATTCTGTCGTGATCTGCTGGGATATATTTACTGGAGGCATCCTACACCAGTTTAATCTGCAGTCTGGTGCAGTGACAGAGCTCTTGAGATCCCCAGAACACTACAGAGTAAGTAAAAACATAATAAATGTCTCAAAAAAAAGTAAATCTCTATATACACATTTGTGTGTGTATATATATTTATATACAAGATAAAATAAAAAGAAAACACTGTCTGGCAATACTTTAGCCCACACCACTTTATGATATTGTACTTTCACTTAATTTTTGTCTTTAAAAGTTCCTTTTAATTGCAGGGAGATGAATTCCTGAGTTTGTGACATATTAAATTGAAGCTCTTAACATTCTATTCACCATTTATAATATGATGATGATCAATTTATATGTCAATCTGATTAACTCCTCCTCCTGAAAATTAAAGAATGTACTCAATAAGGCTAAGAGCTTGAACATGGTATTTTAATCTTCTCTATTGCTCTAAAATATATATACTTCATTTTGGTCCCTGACATATCTTTTTCATCCTTTATGTGTATGTTTTTGCATTTTATAATATTCAGAACAATTTAAATTTTTTTTCTAATTAATTGAATTTTGAGTTTAATTCTGTACATTACTGTACAGAATGTTTTATGTAACTTTTGAACCTTATATTCCTTGGGGCTGGGATTTCCATTTTTCCTCTTAGCCTACAAACACATAATTGATACTAATGAATGACTCACAGTTTCACTTACATGCCAAAATTAGGTAGCCAAAAAATGGTTTGCAATAACCAAGTTGATAATATTTGTAAGGCTCCTTTTCATCTTTATTCTTAAAACTGAGTAGGATTTAATGCCTGTCTGGCTGCTGCTTCAGCATTGTTTAAAGAGCTGAATTGTTCTGTAGGGGAATTCCTGTGTGTCACCAAAAGTTACCTGCAGGGAAGGAAGGCTTTGCAGTATCAGATCCATTCAGTATGAAATTAATTTCTAACTTAGTTTGTTTTATTAGAAATAAGTTACCTTTGGCTTTTCTTTTTTTAGACCTTACATAATTTTATATCACATGAATAGCAGTTTGGTTTAAGGTAATTTTTTTACTACTTTCTCTTGTAGGACAACTGCTACTGTATAGTTGGCTATATAATCATTGCTTTGATATGCTAATACTGTGAATAAATGGAAATTAAATTATTATATTTAAAATACTGAAAAACCAAAGATGAAGGTATGTTTTCCTGTCAGGAAATGAATTGTTTAGCCAGACTTCTGAAAACAAGTTGAAGATGTTGGCTGAAATACAAAATAAATTTCTAAAATGAGTATGTTCTGGGAAAGAAACTGCTGGAATACTGTTGTTAGGCCAGTTGAAATGATGTGGTTATGAATGTAGTTACAGTGTTGAAACCTGAGTTTTCTGTTTTTGCAGTTAAAAGACCAGAGTATAGTGTGCTGTGTGTGCAGTGACCACTCAGTAGCAATTCTACACCTTCAGAAGAGACAGTGTCTCTTACATGCCAGAAAACATCTGTTTCCTGTGAAGAAGATAAAATTTGACCCTCTTGAGAATGTGCTAATTGTTGGATGTGAAGACAACTCAGTTTATGTTTGGGAAATTGAAACAGGTAATGATACAAAGGGGTCATCCTATTTGTTTTTATGTTTTCCTCCTTTCCTGAAGGTTTGTCTGACGTGGTGGTATAGGAACATAATTATTAGAAGGCAAAAACATTAGTAGAAATACTAACACATTGATTATAGGAATTGGAGAGTTTCAATGTTTATACAAAAAAGAAATAAAATTTTCTTATGGTTCAAGGTATGGCACTAGTAAAATTGAGAATCTTAAATCTGATACTGTTAATCAGAAGTTTAGCTGACATGGCAGTGAATTGAGTAGAATACTCCTGGGAGCTGTAAATAAAAGCAAAACTTATTAAAATAACTGTTTTCAGTCAAAATTGTCCCAAGTTGGAGCACAAAGCTATGCTTTCCTCCAAAAATTCATAATCTGAGATATTTTGATTTAATCGATAATTAGTTAATAGTGGAAGATAATTGTAAAGCTCACAACTGTGTAGGCGGCAAAATTAAAGCTGAATGTTTTCAGGTTAAACTGTAGATTCCCAGGTGATTTGAGAATGTAATGCTGATTCATATGGGTAATAAATGTAGCTATTTGAGCTTGAACAGATAGAACTGTTAGAGGTTGTAATGGTATAAGGCACTACAATATGAGTGTCTGGACAATTCAGAGCTTCCATAGAGGAAGGTCCATTGAGTACAGAACCACTGAAATGCACAACATGTTAAAACTGCAGTAAAATTGGATTTTGATAACTGAGCACTGAGATCACTATTTATTTAACAAGTTATTCCAACACACTAACTACATGGTTTACTTCAGACAAACAGGAAAAATCAGAGTATATTTGAATTGTCCCTCCTTCACTCATAAACCATTGCTGATTTCAAGATTAAAGAGAAAGTAAAATTGATACCACTGCTCATGCATGTTACATACTCAGGGTGTGGATGGCTAAAAGTGTATTTTGTTACAAGTATAAGGGAAGAATGAGTGCCACAATCACCACCTCTTTAAGAGTAGCCGGTAGACAGGAAAAGATGCTGTTATTTGCTATACAGTAGCAATTAACAAATCTTTTGTTGTTGTTCCTGTTATGCATTGCTGACTAAAAGGTGCCATCTAGGGTCAATACCTGAGAAAGCCTAGTAGGATATACTGTAGTTGCTTTAATGTTGAATTACATCTGTATTGCAGCAGAACACAAGAGGTCGTGGCGTTGATCCTTGAAATTGGCCTGACCTAGATCAAGAGCTATGTAGATACTTCAGTGGCACTCAGGCAGACAAAGCATTGTTAAGATGTGTGACAGAGATGTACACAGCATCACTGAGGCACCTCTGCAGGAAGGTGCCTCTGAAAGGAATCCCTTCATCAGGATTTCATCTGTTGGCAAATGAATGGGCAACCACACATAGTACCACTTGCCTACAGTTACCTCTGCACATGTTTCCTAACTCAGTTAAATAGGATAAAATCTGAGTGGTAGCCTTGTGCTTGAATTCCACTGTGGAAAGGGACATGAGATAGCTTTTATTCCTTCTACAGTCAAAAAGTGTTTTTATTTCTTCTGGCTATGCAGTTAGCATCATGACTTGGGCTTTGCATGTAAGTTAAAGTCAGTGGAATATTGTGTCAGACTTATATGTCTCTGTTTGCAGTTAACAAAACAAATCTGAACAGTGTTCCTGTGCAAAAGGTAATGGATGGCTGGGAAAACAGCTTGTCTCTTTATAATTTCAGGCTGTGGATTAAGAAATTTCTATGAATAGTTCAGTATTTACACTGTTGTAGAGTCATCAATAATTCTGTTGAATTTTTCAGGTGACTTTAGAAAAGTTAAGAGACCTAGTACCACTTTGACTCTAGAATGGTTCTTCCATCAGGTAATAATAGGGTGACTCGTAAAGATGGAAGGTTTCATTGTTCATAACAGTTCATTGTCCAGTTTCCTGTGACAGAGGTTGACACACTTGTACAGAAAGCATTCCAAAGGATCTTAAAAATGTTTGTCTCAACTGACTTTCATAATCATCACTTTATGGGGCAGAAGAAACTTTGTGTCCTAGATTAAACTCTAGTGCTACTTTGTGTACAACTTGTATTCGCTTTTAATGAGATATACAAAGATAACCTAATTTTACACGATCACTGGGGAGTTTTCTGTGTACAATAGTCTGCATGTATTCTAAATAATTAGGATTTCAGCATAGTTTATGCTGAAATGTTAAATGTTAAATAGGAGAATAGTTGACTTAAAGTGTCATTTAAGTCTGTATCTCTTGTCTACTGAATACAAGACAAGTCTAAAAAAGGTGGAGGAAGAAAAGGCAAAAGGTAAGTGCCTGTTTCTCTTACAGGTCTAGAATAGGAGAAATTTAATTATACTCTTTTATTCCCTTGATTTATAGAGCAAAATAAAATTATTCTAAGTTGAAATGTTGATATTGCACCTGCATGGGAGTTGTGATATAGAAAACAATACAGAGACCATGAAATAATATCTGTGTGGTTTAATGTGTTTTACCTAAATTTTAATATATGTATACAGCAACTTTCCATTACAGTGGAATATCTTTCCATGACAATGAATATTGATCTAATCATACATTTGGAATATTAATATAGTATGTGTACAGGATATGCTCCAAACTTGTGTGCTAGAAGACAAATATAAAAATCAATAACAAATTTTAGTCTAATTAAAGTGTAGAATCTTTCTTCCAATAGCCACCACTTGAAATCCCCTTCAGTAAGGAAATTAGCTGTTATCTGTATTGTTTCTACATTTTCCTAACCAGTTGGTATCTTTGCTTTTTTAGACAAGTGAATGTCATTAAAATGAGATATACTAAAACAAGGATCAAAGGATTTTTGCTTGCTGTGTACAGGAGATGCCAATGTGTCTACCAAGCTACCTTTAGATCCATCTTGTATTAAGAGAGAGGAATGAATGGGTGGACATTAAATAGCAATCTTCCTTGCTCAGAGTTAACAATCTTCATTTATCTGTGATGAATTGTTTTTCAATTAGTAAAAGTTTAAAGTTAATTTATTCCTTGAAGTTCATAATACTTGCAGAATGAATCATTTACAAATTACCTGTTATTTTCTTTTGCCTTGCAAACATTTGTTTTGATTTATTGTTAATGATATGTTTAGTTTGGGTTTAAAGATAGAATAACTTCACTTAATAAAACCTGAGTTTATTGTTCAGTTATCATAGTGTTAGCTTTACACTGGCTATATTGTGATTTTTTCATACTCCCCCAGGAAGTGCAAGTTTTCATAACTGTCTTACATGTTTCTAGCTCCAACAAGAAAATAAAATTCTAATATATGCCTAAAAATATTTTTGAGGTCAGATCTCCTGAATAGCCAAAACTAACTCTGCTTACAATTCTTTCCAGGGACGGTCAAAAATCATCAGTAAATGACATTATCCACACTGCTGGTGCATTGCTTTCCCTATTTGTGGTCTATTTGAATCCTCTGAATAGAATACTTTTTCTTCTATTTTGATGTGCTTATTATCATAGTATCAAAGTGCTTAGTAACAACAGTCCTGCCATTTTCTTTTTAAGTGCAAAACCATACAGTTGTCTTTGTTTCTAACAAACCAGAAATCCTAAGAATGGCAGTGTTTTATACAGAATTATTCTGAGAACACTCTAGGTGGTATGTAATTTTAAACCCCCATGTTCTGATGTATTGCATATACCAGAGCTGTACATAGAAGTATCTGCTACCTCATTTCAGAGGTTTTCTTTGCTAAGTGATGACTTACCACTTCCATTCACTGTAATGAGACTGACTCTGTCACGGTGTGGAATGCTCCATATGGAGCTCTCTTGCTGGAGCAAGCAGGAAAAGCAGCAGTGCTTCAAGCCAGGCTGTCACTGTGGTGGGAACAAGTTCACAGAAGGTGAATGTTCCACTTTGAGTCCATACTTAAAAGCATGAAGTTTTTTCTGAAACACTTGTGTTTCAGGGCTTTAACAAGGATGATAAATGATTTGAGAAACTTCTGTTGAGAAAGAACAAATCATACCACCTTAAGATAGCTGTCAAGCATAGAAAATTTTACCTCAAGCATTTAAAAGCTGTACAGGTATCAGTAAAATAAACCAGCCTTTAAATGAACTTGTTAGCCCTAATAAAATATGCAGTGTCTAACACTAGTCAAATACATCAGTATGATCATAACAAACTTTATGAAAAATAGAGAAGAGTTCAGAAATACTCTGAAGGTAATTCCAGTTAATGCCACAGCGATGTATTTAAATGTTGCATGAAACCTCTGCTGTTTCAGAAGCACACCTGCCATGGAGGAAATGAAATGACTCTGCAGATAGTGACGTTATGGATCAAACCTTTGATCGTATTGATGGTCAAACTTGCTGAAATGTTTCCCAATACTTTTTAAAGATAATTTTATGTAGTTATATATGCTCCAATATTTTTATAATTGGTGCCAACAATGAGACTTCTAAACCAGTAGTTAACAGCAAGTATCACATGAGTTGAAGAATTTGAAGGGTGAGGTTTGGGTTGTTTGGTTGTCTTTTTTTTCCGAAGTAGACATTTATTTAGTATGTCGGACAACTTTTCTCATCCCATTCAGAAATTAGGGATTAAACTGTTTAGAAAGTTAAGGCTTAAATTTCATCAGGTGTCTGTGAGAAAATAAGTTGTATAGTTCCATTAAAATTTAGAACTCTATCAAAGTAAATTTGGTCATTACTAAGATTTTTGCCTAGATAATTGTAGAACCAAGAATAATAATAATAATAATACACTTTTGTGACCTTTTTGTCTTTGTAAAATTTAGTGATTTACAATCTCTTTTGATATATTTTTCATTTTCCCTGTCTCTCCATTCTCTTTTTCTCTTCAGGTCATTGGTCAGAATTAGATCTGAGTGGGTGAATGTGGCCTAAATGATAAATCCTGTGGTTATGTTTCATCTGCTGGAGGCCATGGTTTAGGGTCAAAGTCATAGCAGTCACTACCTTCTTGTTTCTTTTTTAATGAATTTTGCATAGCTGAATGATCTGTAAATCTCCAAATAAGATTTCAAAACTAATATGTACACCTTGTGGAACTTAGCTGTTGGGTGTGGGGCTTTTTTTTGGGTTTTTTTGTCAGTCTTAAGGTAAAACTTAACTAATGTTTTGCCCCTTTTTTTATTGCATCTTATATTTCATATGTGTAAGCCTCGGGTCAGTCTGTAGCTTGTACTTGAATATTTCATAGCTCTCTAAATTTGAGTCATCATTCAGTAAATACTTATTGATGTAGAATAATAAAGGGTAGTGGAGCCTGGGAAAGCCTGTCTCAGGATTAAAAAAAAAAGCAGGTGGTGTCATCTTTTTCCCATTTTGCTAAAGCTGAGGATACCTGACTCTTGTCAGTATACAAGAGTGTATCTTTATATTCATATGTGTGCATACACACATGTATGTTTCTGTATACTTGGTGGGACATGTATGGAATTTGGCTGTATGTGTCTGTTCCCTCAAGTTGATAATTGGTCTTCATTCTTATTATTAATAAGATTTTATACATGTGTGTATATATGTATATAGGAAGTGTTATTGAAAACTGCTGTGATCCAGTGCAGTCAGAAGAGTGCATGCCAGGGAGGGGTTTCATTCCAGACACTAAGGGATAGATTCTCATTCCATCTTTCAGTTTGTGATAAAGGAGTAGATGAAAACTACTTGCATATCTTCTAAGTTCAGAGCTGGTAACTTCTTCCATTCAGCCCAGTTTAGCACATTTATTGTGTCTTAATTCATTCAAAGGATTGTTGTCCTTTACTGTTTGGAACAGTTTAGATGGAGTCAGGGAGAGAATGGAAGTGTCCTTTCTTTTGGGGTCTTTTGCCTGCATCAGAAATCCTGAGGTAAGGACTGGCTGCATTGGGGAATTGCTCTTTTTACCCACATACATAAACCATTATTATAAGTTAGATTTCAGTAGTTTTCTTTGTGTTGTTCTCCATAGCTTTTTTTCAGCTGAAGGATATTGACAGTAGTTTTCTAATGCTCTTCTGAAAGTGTCTGTTCTGAAGAACGTCATTAATACACAGAGTTGGACATGACAGAAATCTTCCAAATGCAAAAATGAGTAAAGAGAATTTGCAAAGACACATCACAGGGCATCTCCATTTTTAATCTTTTCCTTATAAGTAAAATACCAATGTAATGTATGTTTCATCTGTTTTGAGCCAATTGATATTGGAGTGGTAGCACTAGCAATACGATGCAAAGTGTTTCATAACTGTCTTGGAACAAGATTGTAGAATTGTAAAATTCAAGCATTTTTGTAGCAAGCAACATAAAATTTCTGTATCCTTACTCTACCATCATAGTAGAAAGCATGCTGGGAGAGTTTCAGGTGAAATAGGTATTTATGGAAAAGATGTTAACAGGAAATAAACCAACTAATGTTACAGATGGTACTTGTTCTGAAAGGTGTTTTCTGTTTTGACTACTAGTAAAGCATTTGTTCTTGACCCACGTGCTGTTTTTAAATAAAATCAATTGTGAAATAATTTCTCATTCACACAGCACTGTTATGCTGTAAGAGTCATCTGAATTACTAGGTCACAGCAGCACTGCAGTGTTGAGGATTTTTGATGCTTTAGCTGTGACAGCAAACAGAAAGCACTGGAGCCTGATGATATGACAGGTCATGTGATGGCAGTGAATGCCTCGTCTTGAGGCAGGAAAATATGCGTGACCTCTCCAGTAAAAATGCATCCATCCTTCAGTATGCAGAACCCAGAGAACTGTCTGGACAGCACTAACACCAGGAGACACAATTTGTAGTACTTGGTCCACAGGAAGAATAAGATGTTGTAGCAGTCTCTAGCCAGTCGCATCTGGTGGTCCAGAGCTGCCCAGGAGAGTGAAATACTCCACTCTTGACTGTTCCTGAGACTTGGTTGCCATGGTCACAGCTTTAGAGAGATAAAGACATTCTTTTTCTGTATTTTGTATGTATAGTAGAGGGTCATAGCAGTGGTGTTGCTGCTGTGTAGACACCCCTATCTCTTCAGTTTCATCCATTGTTATTTTATGCTCCTCAATCAAAATCCTTTGGGCTTATTCAGATTTAAATACTTTGTTTGAGAGTGAATTTTATTTCTGTCCTCTTTCCTGTACTCTCGTGTGTACAAGCTTTGTCTTTTCTTACACTTTATTTTCCTTTAAAATCAGAATATATTCAAATAACAGTTTCTGAGCAATAACCACCCTGCCCCAGTATCATTTTGACTGTTTGCACTGGTCAAAGTCATCATCATACATACAGGTTTCTAAATCCTTTCCTCTCATCCTCCCTGTTTGTTTCTCAGATGTATTCAGGCAGCACAGAATATAGGTATTTTCCTTTATTTTGTCTCTGCCAACTACTTGATCTGTAAATGAGTATTTTGGGCTCTTCAGAAGAGTAAAGTTAAGGATATAATATAAATACTTTGTAATACTTTCATGGTCACACATTTTCCTATGCATTTTGTTGTGGTTCCAGCTGTACACACAAACCTGTGCATACAGATGTTTATAATAGGGAACAGGATTGGGTAGTAGATGTAAGAAAGGATGGGGATTTTTAAGAAAATAGACATCTTCTGGAAGGTGCTTCTTAAAAGAAATTTGAGATAGCTGTTATGAGTGATATATAAATGATTTAAAGATGTGATAGGAGTTTTTCAAATTGTTTCCAGGATGTCATAATGTTTTGCTAGTAAGAAAATAAGCTGGTTGTCCAGCGTATTTGCTATTCAATGTTCCTCTCTATAAATGTGCTTTAAAAAGAAAAATTAAAAGAAAAAACCCAAACCAATTATAAGTTCTCCATGTGTGAAGCCAAGCCCTATTTCTTGCTTAGTGTGAGCTCAGAACAGCTTTTTTCAGTTGATGTTAATTTTCTCTTCTCCAAACTATCCAAAAAAATGGTATGCTTGCAATGGCATTGTCCTGATGCACTTAAAAAAGAGTTTGCAGCAGAAATGTTTGGTAACCCAACAACCTGTTGGTGGTTTCTCACTTTGCACTTGGTAAGTCTATAATGTATGGAAGCATATCTGTCATCTGTTTAAAATATTTGTTAAATATATAAAACCTGAATTTGCTTTCATGTATGTCGAGAATACCTGTATATTCCATTCAGGCCATTGCCTTCCAAGGTTAAATTCTGCTGTCACATTTTCTGTATCCTTTACAGCTTCTGATATATTTCTTTTTCTGTGAACTAAAATTTTTTTATGCATACAAATATTCTCTGTGTAGTGGACTTGCCACAGAAGGTGACAGAGAAAGCTTTGGCCCCTCCACTTAAAAATAGGAAGAACAATGATTTCATTGAATTTTTGTTTATATTTTTCTCTGAATAATCCACATAGTTCTGTGGCATGTTTATAACTTGAAAGGCTACTTTACACATATAAGAGGCCAAAATGATATTTGTTGAGTGACTGTATTATTTCCACACTTCACTTTGCAAATGCTGTAGTACTTTTAAGAATGTTTGCTCATGTCCAGCATGAACTGTATAATCATCCCTTGTAGGCATCTGTACACGTGATTGTGTTCCTGAAATACTGAAATGTGTCAGTGCTGGGGGCTTTGTGGACAGTCTGACTAGGGAAGACCTTTTGGGCAACTTTCCTTTCAGTAACTGTCCCCGTGGCACTGGCTGCAAGTCCTGGGGAGGAATTAAGAAAATGGCACATTAAAACCAATTGGGGATGATTCTTCTTTCAGTGTAATATTGCAGTAATCTGCGTTATTCAACTGATTTTTACAGGGGACAAAGAATCAGGTGCCTTATTTTCTTCTGTTCTGAATTCAAAGACTTTGTCGTATGAGTAGTAGAGGTGATACAGCAGTAAACAGAAATGAATGAGTTTCAGAGAAATAATTTCAGATAAAGAGATTTTATACACACATATACACACAAACACTTATTGTATGAGATCCCTCAATCCCAGTCCAATATTTTTAGCAGGTGTTACTGATAGAACTTCAATGTTACACATTTTTTTCTTGTAGGAGTGAAAGGGAAAACTCATGTTGTATTACTTGAGGGTAAAAAGAATTCAAACTTAAGGGAAAAACATTTCGTGTTATAGCTGATATTTAATACTTGAAAAACCCTTCAGATGTATTTTATCTCTGATATTTATAGGAAACATGCTATTTCAGCAGTTTCTTTTAATTCCTATAGGAAATGTGTAGTATATAATAGTAGCTCATTTCAAATACATTTAAGCTCAGTTTTGATATCTATAATGTTAGTTGTAATTAAAATAGTATTACTAAAGTTATTTCTAGATGAAATTTTTTCTAAAATAATACAACTGGGTATAACATCTAGAGGATTTAGATTCCAGAGAGCCATACAAGTGATGAAATACTCTCCAAAACATCATGTTCATACCCTGATGACTAAGTTACAGGTACATTCATGTATAAACCTTTACATCTGACAATTTTTAGGAAAGGAATGAAAAAAACTGAGCTTTCCCTTGCTATTTGTAATCTAGAACACTAGAGGACAGCACTAAAATATTACATAAATGTATTGTTGTTTACAGTGTTAATGATATGGATGCTCTGTGAGGCCTTTGTGAGGAGAAAACAAATTATTGTTTTGAGCAGTTAGGGCAAGTGATATTTTTGTGAATATCCTTGGCTCCCTTTGAAAATTGCTTCTTAATCCACATGTAAATATATAAATATCTGGAGCTGCTTGTGGTCTGAAACAAAGTTATTTGCTGCAGTAATTTTTTAGCAGTTAAGCTTTATTTTTATAATAACAATAGTGTAGAATACATTTTTTGTTTTAAAAAGAGGAGTTATTTGCCTCATCTGTAGATATTTTGTAATTTATTTGCTCACATGTAGTTTACTATATTAGTACTATGATGCTTACATAGAGATGTGATAGTATAGCTCATTGAAAAAGTTACAACTTCTGTTGTGTTTCTCAAGGCACTCTGGAACGACACGAAACCGGTGAAACAGCAAGAGCAATTCTTGCTGCCATTGAAGATTCAGAATACTTAGTGGCAGATGCTCTGCTTCCTGTGTCTCAGGAGTCAAAACAAAACAAGAATTCTGGATCCAAACACTCTAGCTCATATAAGCATGGCATGGGCCCTTCTCTTACTCCTGCAGAGAAATCTCCAGATAAGGTAAGAAGTGAAGAGTAAAGCATTTCTCCAGAGTAATTAGTTGTGATTTCAATTCTTTACCCTTTCACCCGCTGATATGTAAGTGGGATGGTGGCTTGGTTTTAAGTTTATAAAGCCTTCGTCCTCTTCATTCTTCTGAATGAACTTTCCTTCAACCCTATGTCACAGACAAATGAGGAAAATTGGAAGAGGGCCTTATGCAAGGTCATTAATAGATAATCTCAAAAGAATTTTCTCAGACCTTATTACCTGTAGTTAGGTCCTATTTCCTCATGCCTCCAGCTTGTGACTGCACCTGTCAGTTGTATCCTGAGAACAACTGAATGCACCTTTCACCTGTTCAAATGTGTTTTGAGAACAAGCACATCGTGATCCAATGCTATCGGTCTTTCTTTTATTGCTTTTCTAGTGAGACCACAGATCCCGCTTGTTCAGGGACAATTTTTATTGGGTGTGTGTTTTCTGTTAGCATCATCACAGAATAGACTGTGTAAGTGCCTTATGCTTTTATTAGTGTGATTAAATTTGGCATCTTATTGGTTAAAAATGAGATGGTAATGCTCTTGTGAGGTACTGGGCTGCAAATAGGTATGACCATCTTCAGGAAAGAATTGGCCAAGGGAGAGTGTTGTGTTTAGCTTTATCTAGAAATACTTTTCTACCAAAATCATTAAACCAACTAATTGTGACTGATGGGGAAGATTTGCTCTTTCTTTTTGTTTTGATTAAGAGAAATAGATGGAAATAGGCTTAAAGTAGTTTTAATGTGCTGTTAAAACTGAGAAAACTAGTACAGAGATGTCAAATAATGAGAAGATTAAAAATGCAATAGTCACTATTTTCTTGTGGCCTAGATATATCTGTACTTTTATCAGTTTTTTTAGATTTTTAAAAAATTAATATAGTAAATATTTGCTAATTTTAAAACTGGTTATTGTACTATCTCTAATTTAATACAATCTCAAATTCAATGAGATAGGTATTGTTTTCTTCATGTAGAAAAAAACAGGTACAAACCTATTTTCTTAAACCAAATTTGTGCATCAGGAGGTAATATATTCACTGAACTCTTGATGAAAGTGTATCTTAAGAATAGGGCTTTCATGTTGTTTGTTCTTGCTTACCACTTTTTAATTAATGAGTTTTGGGAATTGTTCTTTGCAATAAACAGGGAAACTCATGTCTGCTGTTCCTCAAACCTCAGTGTACATAGAAATTATTTTACCACAAGTATTGAGAATGAAAAATGTTTTCCCTCTATCACATATAGAAACAGCCTTCAGAATGGTCTCTGGCCTTTATTCTGGCTTTATTAATAAAAGGAAATTAAGTAGAAGATATTTCAAAACTGATAAAGTACAGCTTGATCCAAACCCTCACTCTTGAGTTTTATGGTCTATTCTTCATTGTATCTTCAAATTTACATATAACATTGAGTTTCTAATGATTGTAGTTTAACTCTTAATATTTTTCTTTGACCTTTTACTAACCTTAGTCTGATTTCTAAAGTTCTTTTTGATCCCATTTTCTGAAAAGTCTTATTAGCGTGTAATCCTGCTGAGCATGTTGTGGGGCAGATGGTGCACTAGTTGGCCATTGGCACAGAATCTGATCTCCCTGTTAGTTTGTTAAAAGGAATAGTTTCTTGCCTTCTTAAATAGGAACAAAGGAAAAAAGTTTTGGTAGTTGTTAGGTAAGTAGTTTTAGGCACATCTATTAAAGTGAAAATTGCATGGGTTTAACAAGGTGGAAGGACAGAAAATGTGCTGATTATGAAATAAGGGAAAACAGTTTTTTGTCAACTTTAAAGTGTGGAGTTTAACATGTTGTGGGAATTATCATGATCTTAAACTGGGAGAAATACCACAACAGGAAACTGTGGAAATGTAATAATTTGTAGTGCTTTTTTTGATCTAAGTCTTGTGTACTCTGATTTCCAAAAGAATATTCTATTTTCATATTTAAATATTGTTCATTAATTACCTTGTCCAAATGCAAACATATTAAGAATACTATTGATGTTTCTTAGAGAAATTTTGACAGAAAGTCTTTTTTAGTTTCATGGTTTTTTGTTACTGCAGACCTGTTAAGTTTGTCTAAATTAATAATAAATTAGGTTCTGTACTTGTGAAAACACTTTGCATTCATCAAACTTGTGTCATCCAGTACATTCAGAGCTTCTTCCCTCTTGCATCTGCATTAGAGAGGGTTCTGTAGATTGGTGTGGGAGATGCTGGAGCCTAAATGTATTTAGTGTAGCTGAACCTGGGAAAAACATAACAATGGAAGTCCCCTTAATGCTATTGCAGAAGCCCAGTGCTGGCTACACAAACGGGGTGTGGAACTCTGCAGCTTTTTTAGCACTGTTCTGTTAGTGCTGAATTGAAGGCTTGATATCATCAAGTCTGCTGGTTTTTTTAAGTTTTGTGCAGAGAACTTTTTCAGGTTTTTCAAAAAGTGCTCTATTGACTCTTTTGCTCCATTGTATTTTAGCATCTTGAAATATTCTGGAAATTCAGATCCCAATTAATTAGAGGACTGTGGTAATCAGACTTCAACATTCTATGCTATATTAATTAAAGTGTATAATTGCTACACATGTTAAACTTTTAGATTATCAGAGGGTTTTAATATAGAATGAGTATTTCATAATCAATTTCCTTCTTTGGCAAATTGTGTATTAGAAATTTAACAACATATTAAATTGTTAATAACTTTTCTATCAAAAACCCCATCATCAGTTTTAGCATATATTGAAGCACTCAATTTCAGAAGATTTATGTCACAGGAAAAATGAGTGGGTAGCTATTCTGTCCTGTTGGTATTGTAATTGTGAGTGATCCTTTTGTATAATGAGTGATCCACATGAAGACTGCAAGTAAAATTCAGCTTTTATTCTTTCCATTATCACGTTGTTTTACCATTCATATATTTAAGATAAAAGAACATTTTTAAAATAATGGTCTCTCTCTCCTCTAACCTAAAAAAGATAAATATCCTCACACAGTAGTCCAGCTTCAAAGGCTTTCTTTCAGAACTTTTGCCATCATGTAAATCACGGATACAAAAGCAGAATGTTTTGATTTCATGGTGTTTTGACCATTTTAATTCTTTTATTGTGCTGCACGTGCCAGTGGGAGTACCAATAACAGATGACTGTGACAAATGCAGTTAACACAAGATCCATATTAATGTTGTCAAATCCCCTTGATATATTTAAACAGATTTTAATTATTTTTAATGTCAAAAGACACAAAATATATAGCTTAATAGTTCTTCAAGAAAGCTTTACTTAATATGTGAATGTAAAACCTCTCATAAAAATGAAACTTTTATATTGGCCTTAGTCATTGACATAGGGTATTCATCAAGTCAGCAATTTGTGTGGCAAAGTGCCATTTGAATAGTGTATTGTTAGAATACTTATGGTCCACTTGACAAGGGCTCTTGCTGTAAATAGTGCAATTTGACTCCAGCTGTTAAAGAGTGGCTTTGACAGCAGCCAAATAGAATGGAGATGCTTTACTGCACCGCAGAAAAATCAATATTGGGTTCTTGTTCATAGTAACCTGTTTTCTCTTTTTTTTTTTTTTTTTTTTTTTTTTTTTTTTTTTTTTTTTTTTGCAGATTTATACAAGACTATCTAGAGTTCATTTGTGAAAGTTTAAATATTATTTTGGAAGTGAGGCTGTTTTATTTTCAGATTAATGTTGGTGGTGAATGATGCTTGTGTTAAAAAGAAAAAGTGCTTTGTGGATATATATAAATAATGTGATGATGCAGCATTATTGCAACTCTGTTTATAGGGATGGATGTTAGGATGTGGGTGCATAAGTTGTGTAAGTAATGACAAAAAATGTTCTTTCCTTTGTCTTTGTGGTTTTTTTATCATTGTGTAGTGCCACTGTAGTATCCCTGTCCATTTTCTAAGTATAGGGTTTTTTTAAAGCAGGTTTCTTTGTTGTTCTCCCTGTAACAACCCCCACAGATGTTGACAATCTGTAGTGCCATTGTAGATTTTCCTGAAGCATAGTCTTGCTAGTGCTGAACAGTTTTCCAGCAGTATTCAGTGACACAAGGTTGCTATGATACCTGGCCAGTAGCAATAGGTATTGAATCACTGGTCTTAATTACAATAGAATACACACTAGACTCTGCTCATGGTGTTAGTATGGTACTAGCTCTCATTATATCTTTTAGTTCTGTTTGAAAATTGGAGCTCTGTGAAGAACTGATTTTAAAAAAAATTGAAATGCTTCAGTGTGTCATATGAAGATTTCATTGATGCACATAAAAAGCTGGAGGTGTCTGGGAATTGTTTTCCTGGTGTTCCGGAAACCCTTCATGTTGGAAAGTTTCTACCTTTTCAGCTTCAATATTTTGGATATAAACCTATGTTTATCATGCACTAATATTTCTAGTGATTTTAGTTAAAGTAAGCAGAGTAGTCTGGGTAAAAACACTGGAGGTAAAAGCTTATGAAATCTGTGAAATAGTTGCTGAAGCTTGAACTCTCAAATCATACTACTGAAAATCTAGATAAGAAAAGAGATTTTTTCACTGTGTATGTAAAAAAAGACAAAGATGGGGGACAGAAACATATTCATGTGTGGACTTTAAAAAGTATATATATTTTTTTATATATTAACCCAGCAATTCCTTAAAATATATTGTAGTACGAGTCCTTTAGAACTTGATATTCACTTACATAATAGTATATATATTCTGCTCTGAACAAAAATATGTAAAAGCAAGAATGTCCAGAAGTTATAAATAATAAAAGAAATAGCTACTTTGTTGCTGCACAGGGTAAGTAAGAGGCAAATGAAGACTGTAGGACAATAGCAGCTATTTGTTTTAGTACAGCATGGGAAGCAACTTGAAAATAACATTGTTATTGGAAGCCTGGAAAATCACTGCTAGTTAAATCTTACTGATGGATAATTTGATAGAAAAATGGAAATAAGATATAAACACAAATACAAAATAATACTTGGCAAATAGGAAATCAGGAGTGATGCTATAAACAATAGTGTCTCAGACATGGATTCCTTTAATTTGTTTCCTTTTATAATATTTGGAGCATTATTATAGGAAATTACAGATTTTGATTTATGTGAAGTGGATTAATAAGAACAAAGCAATATAGAAAGTAGTAGAATATTTCTCCTTAAAGTTGGTAACATCACATTGCTGCTGCAAGGGTTTGGTTTTTTCCCTGGGATTAGTGTTCAGTAGCTATATTTAGTTGTTTATTAAGTAAGCACAACAGGAAAATGAGTGAAGAAAGGACTCATATATATAGATTTTTTTTCTCTATAATTCAGTTGCAAAACATTTTAGTACTACATTTCCTGTAAAATTTTAAAATTAAGTATTTTATCAAGGGGCCAAGGTAGCAACATAACTACAGTGAAGTAATAACTTGGGAGTTATGTGATTAAATTGGGACCAGTTAAAAAGAACCATGATCCTGAGGGATATCAATAGCTTTGACCACATGCCATGTTTGATGGAAGTTACTGTAGTTTTTGAATTGGCTCACCAAGTCAAGAATTTGTTGATTTGTGTTTTCTCCATTGATTCCTCAAAGAAAAATTAAACCAAAAAGTTGCCATTGTGATATTGTAGCACATTTTAATCTTACACACGGATAGCAATTAACACAGGGTGATATAAATCTGATAACAAGTCCTAACTACTAATTTCAACGCTTCTGACACTGATTATTTTCTACTCTGCAACTATACTGAAGGTGACTAACTTAAAACTTTTTTCCCTTCCTGGACATCTAGTTGGACTGTGTGATAAAGCTGAAGAGGATACTGTAGGATCCTACTAGAAATAAATCTAAAGTCAATATCAACAGTCCATATGAAGTATTTAATGTTGAAGGATGATTTATTCAAGCTAATGTAGCTATTGTTGTCTGTCTTTTCCCATACCTCGACGGCCATGTTGCAATTCCCTTCTCTCTGTTGGAATCTTTAGCCAACTTTGCATTTGGTTTTTTTAGGGATAAGCACTTATAATTAAAAACATATAGCTTCTGTCTTATGGAAGTGGTGTTCACAATATTGTATTTACTACTTAGAACTGTCTCTTTTAGGTCTAGCTGTGGAGCTGGGCACAGTTTGACTTTTCCTACCTTGGATTTTACCTTTGCTACTTTTGTAGTCTAGAAGGTGTGACTTGTTCTGTAGATCAGCCTAATAGATTTTCCTTCTAAGTGCCCTGCCTAATTCTAAAATAAATCACATTATCTTTGTTATAACATTTATATTTTTGTGTTGTTCATTGGTATTCTTTAAATTCTTCACAATTCATGATAGTGAAATGGTGGAATCTTTACAGTTCTAATAATCATCTGTTCTATTCTAAACATGACCTCTTATAGTTTAAGTAGTATTATTTTAGTGAAGAAAAATATTACCAAGAATTGTGTGAAACCTTTTCCTAGGTTTTCACCTACACACACATCTATTTAAAAAAAGAAGTAGTGACCTTTTCAGAAGCACATCATCATCTTACATGCAACTTTAGAAATAGGAACTGCAGCAAACAAACCTTATGTTGCAAAAGGAAGGCTTGTTATCTGCAAACTTCTGGTAGCTAATTGAAATTCTCGTCCCAGTTTTACAGCAGAGATACAATCCTTGGTTAACCTGTGGTTTGATTTCAAACAAACAAAGTAACGCCAGTGGTTGCATGTCTCTTCTCTTGATATAATTTTTTGTATATAATACTCAAACCTTAATTTGTTCAAGTGGTCAGGCTTGGTTCTTGCAGTGCTTGTGGGAAACCATGAATCATCCAAGCAGACACCTGAGAATGGTTGTTTCCAAGTTCTGACCCTTTGGAAGCTCTGCAGTAAGACTGAATGGCTTGCAAGGAACAGTATGAAATCTGTGGGTTACAGAAGCGGCCTTCCTGATACATTCTGGAATGCTATAGGATTTGAAGAAGGTCCAGCTTGCCTATTCTTAAAATCTCTAGAATGGCACATTATAGAATACACAGGAATTTTTTGGGGTTCTCCTTCTTTAGTAGGAAGTCACTTGCTAATGAATTGATCTAGAACTTTAATGTAGATAAATTTTCTGGGTGGGAATCTTACAATTCAAGATGGGAAATGCACTCAGAACAGCCCAGGGAAAATGTTGTTTCAGTTGGAGTCAGCACTCACACATGCATGGCTAACTTAATTTTTACATATATTGGTCCTTCTTAGGACAAAGCAATATTCTCAAGCTCTTGCAAAGGTCCTGTTGGCAGTATCTCTATGTTCAGCATTATATCTCTCAGACATTTGGATGTTCATTCATCCAGTAAATTGTTCAGTGTGATAATTCCTAAATCCTGAGCCAACAGCCTGTGGCTCTGGATTACTGTAGCATTTCTTGTCCGGTTGATGATCAAGAAAATTTTGGAAGTGTTCCATCTTCCATCTTTTTTTCTAAAGTGCTGAGTGAGGGTGAAAATGGTTTTCAGTACCTGCCAGCACTGACCTGTAAATATGTAGGTCATATCATAGGTAAAGATGTAGGCAGAGTATTTGAATACAGAGTGTATAAGTAGTACTTAATTTTAAACGCCATCTTATTCCTTCTTTCTATCTAAACTTTTCACAGCTGAGACTGTCCATGTTAGAAATGGATATTAGTTAGAGATGACTGGACTAACAGTCCACTTCTCTATTCTTTCTATGATAAAATTATTAGACAAGATTTTTTCAAAAGTATTGTTTAGAATTTAGAATTTCTGATAGTGTGCCCAGACAAGCAGTGATATGAATTCTAGAGCAAAGCATAAGTTGTCTGTAAAAAATATTCTATACATTTCTTCAAATATTTTTCTGAAAAATAAACTTTAGGCTTGTTTCCTAGTGCTGAAAACTTGTGAAGGATATTCAGGATATTAATTTTACTTTCCTATTATTCTTTGATATCTTTTAAAGATTTGTTTCCAGAATCACTTTTAAATGTACACTTTAATTAAATCTAACAGAAAACACTAAGTTGAGTGTTAACTTGAAAACAAAATGTGCAAAACATTAAATTTTCATACCAGACTTCTACATTGAGCAGTAGAATAGATGTGTTAGCAATTCTTCCTGAACAATTGAAATTTTTGTGCCCAGTAGATCCATCTGGACTACAATCTGCCTGACAGTGGCCTTCCATACATGATAAAAAGAGGGTTTATTCAGTTGCTTAGACTATTCATCACACAGCTTGAGCCTGAAGACTCCTTGGCTTAATTACTTACATTGTGCCACAGATGCATCAGCAGTGAGGCTGCAGTTACTGTTCAAAGTGCTGTGAGGATAGTAAAGCCTTCCACTGGGATTTAACAAAAGCAAAAAGAAAGGTTACAGTGTTGGGAGGAAAGAGGGTGACTCTGCTTATGTTGCAGTTAAGTTGATAAACACTGGTGCAAACGCAAGAAATACTTTAGCCTTTTCTTCATGGGAGGTGGAGCCTTTAGGTGGATATGGGAGTCCTCAGAGTTGAAATGAATACCATAATAAAAGTAATGTAAAGCAAGTTCAAAACAGTTTGTTTATTCTACTTCATATGGGAAAATTCATAATGAATTGACACATTTGTTTGGGACTGCATTGTCCAAATGATGAAGCCTCAGGTCAAGCATAAATTACATGTGAGAGCAAACTGGGGCACTACTGCTGACTCCAGGCTTTTTACAGACAGTCCTTTATGTGTGAGTACTAAGCTATAAAAGGGTAAACGAATAAGAAAAAAGTTCTGAATACATCATCAAAGGATCCTCCATCCTGTGACTAGGTGAAGTGTCTGAAGGTAAGGAATACAAATGAACTTGGTATAGTGACACCATAACTGTGTGATGCTCACCCTATGCATAAGACCAGCATTGCTTTCTAGCAGGTAGGCTTGGCTTCTTTGTGCACCTTGGGAGGCCGTGGAAATTCTTAGTGACAGAAACTCTTCTCCCTAAATTTGAAGTGTGGGAGGTGGGCAGGGTTAGACAGGGGTGTGATATGTAGACTGCTGATAGGAGCTAATATTGGATTAGGAAGTGTGTATGGTTTTTATGTGGAGATGAAAGTGTAGCCAATAATTTTCATCCTTTCTTCCTCAGCAGGTTCTTTTAGAGATGGTGTATGTTTAAGTGCTATTTCAATTATATACCTGCTGCTTGTAACTATTTTTAAATAAATGCATCTTTGCACATATCCTAGATTGCTCATCCTTTCAGCAGAGCAAGAAAATAAGATAGGTGTGTATTTGCAAAAAGGTTACTGAAGACAGCATATTTGCTGACGGGATTTGCCTGAATAAGGCACCATTTAATGCTTAGATTATTTTTAAGTTACAAATACCTAAATAGGATTGAAAGACCATATTTCTTATCTAATTAACAATTCTTCAAGCATGACCTTGAGAATTTGAAGTTTCTTTTAAGGAAGACTTGGACTTTCATTTCAAATTTACCTATCTTATATTTCTTAAAGCCATCACTTTTTAAATTATTGTATCAAAATTCCAGTAATAAAATAATGAGTGGTCTGTACTCTGACTGTCTTAGTACTCTTCCACTGAATGATGTTTGATCATGTATGCTGTGCTGTCATAGGAATAGGTTTTACTAGCTTTTCTTCTTGCTTGTCTTTTAATGATCAAAGTAAATTTGGCTTCCTAAATTTGAAAATGATTTAATGCTAAGTAGACATGTAAGTCATATCAAGTTTTTGATTTTTATATGTGGAAGACACATCTGAAAAATACAATTTCCTAAGAGATAATGAGGTGTTCTGCTCGTGGAGTGAGTTTAAGATGTGGTATTTGGAATCTGAGGTTTTTGTGGAACTTGCTAACTATATTTTATGCTCATAAACCAGTTTGAAGCCCCAAACACAATTTCATTTATCTTTATATTCTAGGCTTTATAGAGTCTGCAAAAGTGTCCATCTGTTCAGTCGAGATTGCTTCAAATAGTGAGTGGTCAGAGAGACGTAGCTGATAAAGGTCAAAGGAGCCTCTTGACCCTGTGATTCTTGCCAAAGCAATTGGAGCGTAGGGACTGATGTACAGTTAGATACAGCTTGCTAACGTGAGCTCCACTTTAATTGGTAATGATAGCAAGAATACACAGTAAAGTCATTGCTGAAAGAAAACAAAAAGTATCCAATATAGTAATTTATTACCAGTCAGTGGGTTTCACGCACGGGGTTGTTTTACCCCTGCAGTGGTCAGAGAAAGCAAAAAGGTACTCTAACACTTAACTGAAAATGGATGCCCTGCTGCTATCAGAGATGCATGGTGGTCAAACGATTGCCTGTGCCATTAGCTTGGTAATGTTTTCTCTATTGTAAACTCAGCTCCCCATGTTCTTCCTGTGCATCAGCTGCAGATTGAAGGCTTTCTCGTTTGTCTTCTATTTGTGCTGCCAATCATCAAGCTGCTGTTCACCAAGCACATTTCAAGGAGGCAATTTTTTTTGCTCTCATCGACTACCATCTCTAGCAACTGAGGGCTCAGAGGATTTAGAAATAAATTTAATGCTTTAATTTGCACTGTGCCAGCCATTTTGTGCATTGTTTATGTATTTGTTTTCTGTGACAATTCAAGAGACAGTTACAACTTTCCTGTTTTGCAAAACAACGCATGAGAAAGATTTATGTTTTGAGGACACATTTTCAGGTACTTTCTCTTATGCTGTTTTCACTAAAAAGGTTGAAGAGAAAAATATCTTTTCAAGAAAATATGATTTTTTTAACCTATTAAGTAGTTAAAAACATGAAAAATGCAAACCTAAATCAAACAAAAGCTAACACAGATATTCCTTTCCACCATCAAGGATAAAACATTTTATAGAATAAAAGAGCTATCATTGGCAATATAATTTAATGCTTAAGACCCTTAGGTGTGGGGGCCATGCTTCAGTTAACAGTCCTTCAATCTCTACCAAGTGCAAATGTAACAGGAACCCTCCTGTTACATTTATTTTTATTTAGGAGTACCTAAATAGCTTTCACAGGCAGATGTGTGATGTTCGTATTTTTTTGTGGACCAGGTTAGTGATGAGATGTGATTCTGAGAAGTTATAACCTCTGAACTTCTGTTGACAATTCTGTGACTGGCCTGATCAAGATACAGAAAATTCTTACTCATCAATACAATTTTTTTGTTTGACAAATTCTGCTACCCTCCTCTTTCACTTCTGTAACAGGTTCTCCACAATTTAGTTTTTAAAACCAAAATGTTTGCTGTTAGTAATTGTTAGAGTTAATGAAGACTGATTTGGACATACATACAGCCTTTAAAGTTTCTATTTTCTTTGTAGTGTAATAAAAAGTTAGTGCACAGTGCACTTTCTGTGAACTAAAGAACCTTCCAGTCTCTTTGGCACTATTGCAGTTAAGCTCTACACATTCCCCTCCCCAGTACCCCCCTGCCTAATGTACCTAAAAATTCCCATTGAAGTAAGTTCTTTAATTTCTCTCTAATATTTTCTTGAGCCTTTGTAGGTGGCAAGCAATGGATAAAGGAGGGAATTGAACTTGTTCAGTGTTATTGAACCAGAATATGTTCTTTCAAAGGGGACAGCTCAAAGGAACAGAATGGCCAGAATTAAACCCCTTTAATATTACATAATTTAAAGAAACTTATTTAGAATCAGCATATGAGCTATTAACAGAATAGCTCCCACTTAGGCTTTGTACATCATGATTCATTCTGCAAACACTGGGAACTTTGGCACCAATTTCCTGCCACTTCTTTTCTGTTATATTTGGGATAAAGTGACAATGCAATGGATAAAGAAGGCCAAAAGTCTGGAAGAAAGACATGTTTAATACTTGAGGATTTGTTTGGCATAGGAGTTGATACTACTTGTGCTGTGAGAACTGAGCAACTTCTATTCAGTGGTATCAAAGCAGCCTCTAAATATGTTTTGAGTCTTGTTTGCCTTCTAAAATTTCTGCTGTGTGATTTTTTGCCACTTTATTTCCTTTATGTAAAATGAATGTCAAGATCATTCTTGTCAAATCTGTTTTTAGTACAAAACCCACAATAGAATACTTCTGGTAAAGAAAGCAGATACGTGGAGAAAGTACATACATATGAGGAGCTGAAAAAGTATGGGAATCTCTGCCAGCTAATGGAAGTGTGTATTTTAAGTGGAATACCATTCCCAGAAGTTGGATCCCAGTGGAAAAAGGCCTTTAGAGATGAGAAAGCAGCTAGGTAAAATAACACTTGAATTGTACTTCCCATGAAATTTTTATGTGATATTGTCTGTCTTAAATCTGTTAAAGATAATGGCATATATTGATGCAGTTGGGGGCCACAGTAAGCACAGCCCCCTGCTTCCCCCTTCCCATGGTCACAGGAAAACTTTTCTCGGGTGCTAAGAATGAGTGAAGGGGAAAAGACCAAGAGGAACAGAGCTATAACTTGTGGAGCAGTGATGAATTCATGCCAGAAAACCAGAATAGGTTTCTGAGAGAAGTATACAATGCCCCAAACCAGTGAGTTTAAGGGGAATTTGGAGAGTCTAGTTTGGAATAAATGATCCTTCTAGGTCCCTTTCAACTGAAATAGTCTTTTCTATCTTGTCTGATCTTGGCTCAAACATCTTCGTTGGCAAACTAGAGAGATGTTAGGGGATACCGGCCATGCATGGGAAATAGCTTGGCATTTCAAAGCCTCCCTGAACCTTACTCTTTCCTGGATATGGAAAGCTTATTCTACTGTGGGTCAGTGATGCACAAGAGGTTCACAAGTCTCAGGATATAATTTTAGTCTGTAGTCAGACTTTTTGCTTCTTTTAAGCTAACAGTGGACTGTCCATGCCAAAAATATACTTTAAAGCTAGAAATGGTCAAACTAGGAAAGGAAAAGTATAGTATAGAATATAAACATCTGTTTATCTGTTTTTCAATATTTAACAAATGCAGTTTCTAGCTCTCTAGTTTGTACTTAGTATTATGGGTGTCTTTCCATTCTCTGTAATCTTCTGTTACAGAG
Source organism: Parus major (assembly GCF_001522545.3). Lineage (NCBI taxonomy): Eukaryota > Metazoa > Chordata > Aves > Passeriformes > Paridae > Parus > Parus major. Next base: position 7,716,711 of record NC_031779.1, read on the forward strand.
AATAACTTGCCCAAATATCCTAAATAACATTTTATGTCTGAAGCTTTGCATGCCCATCTTCTTTCATTGGAATGAAATGTCTGTGGCAGAGAGCTAAGATAACTTGGCAGACAGTTTTAGGATTAATGTCCATAAGCTTTCATATTGCCAATAAACCATGAATGTTTATTGTGACATTGGTACAGTTTTTCTTTGTTTGGATAGTGATTCCACTAAGGGTTTCTAAGTGTTAATCGAGCAAATATGAGTGTCTAGAAAAAAAAATGATAGGCTAAATAATAATCGCTTCAATTAATGTCAAAGGTACCCTGTGAATTCCAGTGTTTGCATTCCATGGGGTTCTCCCTATCTATTAGGAAACAGCGTAATTAAAGATAAAAATTACCTGCTTAACTACAATTTATTAATTTTTTTAAAAAGAAAAATATAACAATAAAACCTGAACAAGCAGTTATAATCTCTTACTTATTATTCCCTATGGAGATCTTTAGATGAGATTATGTATTTAGAATACATCCTCATCTGGTTGGGAGCATTGTTCCCTAAATAACAAAAAGCCAAATTATATTACTGCCCAAAACTAAATAGTCAAATTACATAGTGTTTATGTAGTCAATTCTTTTCTTGTGTTATTTGTACTAAGAGAGTAACAGCTTAAAAGTATCTAATCCTATAAAATCATAGTTTGTAATGTAAAAGGAGTTAGGTAAGGTGGTCATGAGAAAGATGAGGTAAAAAATGTTACATTCCAGCAAGAGCTGGTTGTTTCCCTGCTTACTAACTCCTGATGTTTTGAGGTTTAACTATTTTCAATGGGAAGTTCTTTACATTTGTGCAATGTTTTAAATTATCAAAAGAAAAATAAAACTAAGAGTACTCTGGAAAATTTTGTATCACCTGTGGTATGGAAGCTGGCATGATTGTTTGCAAAAGTATTACTGAAATGAAAAGGTGTTTCTTGATGTGTCTTTCTGCTTGTAAAGGTGAAATAGGCTGAGCATGGTGCTGAGAGTATAAGGTTGTGTAGGACAATAAAAACATACCAGTCATAAAAGCTTAAAGAAAAGGGCAGAAGTGTCAACAAGGAGTTTATATTTCCTCACTCCTGGTGTTTCCCTAAAGGTAAAAGATACTTCTTTAGTAGGTGCAGCAGGATTGTGATATAAGGTGTTGTGTCACTGTGTGAACTCATCAGCTCATGTCTCATCATCAATGTGCCTGGATATATTTTGTCACACCATAGTGTCAACCCTATGTCAGGGGTATAAAAGCTGTAAAATTTTCTTCTTAATGACAATTTATCATTTAAATAATGAAACTGCAAGGTTTTAAAGGAGTAATTTTTATTTATTTTTTGTGAATATGGTTTTGAACATTTCCTTATGCTCAGCTGACAGTTCATCATTGTTAAGTTACTTCTGTAGTTTAACATGTGAGTCTAAAGTTGAGAGCAGCTGTAGCTCTTCTGAAATTTTCTTGTTTCAAAAACTATGTTATTTGGTCATTTATTAACAACCTTAGTTAGCTATGTATATTTATGATGTTGGTATATAGAATTGAAATTATGATTTACAAATTGCCATTACTGTGAATGGGCTTCAAAGTTGGGGAAAAAGTATGGAGAATTCTAGAAAGATGCAGGTAGGAAATAGGGTGGCACAAGATAGTCAGATGTTCACAAACATTGAAGTAGCCTTTTTCTCTTAATTATTTTCATCTAAGACAATTTTGTGTGTGGAGATTTATTTACCTAGGTATTGTTCTCCTTACCTTATTGTTCTTGATACATGACTTGATACATACTCAGCAGGATGTAACTTTTAGGTAGCATTGCATGTTTTGAAATAGCAAAAGGCATAGTCTTTATCCCATACAAATCCCCTATATATATCTATATATATAAATATATATCCCATATGACAAATTGCAAGAGGACATACAGACACTCGGGGTTTGCAAAAATTTTGCAGCATTGTAGGATTTGCTTATCTAGATTCAGTTTGAAAAAAAAAGGTTTTATACTTTAAAATTTTCCAAAAATGCTTTTAGCTTGAAATAAGACTTAGCAGTAAAAATACCAGCCTAGAATTTTTGTGAAGGTATGTGTAATCTATAGTATGATTGTATAATTGAAGACATTCAGGAGCCTGTTTTATAGTATTTACACACAGATGTCACTGTGTATCTTAAGCTATTTGGAAGCAAATCTTTTTTACTTAGTCAAAACTGAATAAATATAATGAAATTGAACTTAAGCTAATAGGTTTTGTCTATTCCATAGGCAATTCCATGTTGCTATCTTGAAATTTACACAGTACTGTTGGATTTTAGTTTGGACATTTAATATTTTTCTTTCAGTTGACTGATACCAGCTTCATCCAGCAACCCTTTACTATTTTACCAGCTAAGATGAAATGGAACAATGCAAACTTTCATATTCTCTTATTTGACCTGGAAAAACTTGAGGAACTTCTCTCATCTCAACTCAATGGATTAAAATCATCAAAATCATTCCACAACCAATCCAGTCTAGAAAGAGCTAAAAGTACTACTGAGAAAAGGGCACTGACATTAAAAAGAAATAAAAGTGCTGCCTTTGTACCTCGAGTGGATGGGCAGGCAGAGACTGTTTGTTCAGACCAAGTTCATAGGGATAATAATGCAGCCAAGCCTGTGGAAGAGGGTGGAGGCATGAAAAGACGGAAAAAAATGAAGAGCTCAAGAAAGATCAGAATGCAGCCCTCAGGAAACATTGATGTGAACGTCACCACCGATACAGCTAAACTGTTTTTGTCATGTCTCCTACCATGGGGTTTAGATAAAGAAATAGACAATCTCTGTGCAAGACACTTGGATATCTCGAGGCTTCAGTGTCCTGTTTCTTTTGGGCTTGTGTCAGATGAAAGCCACCTCTCACTGATGTTACCAGGATGGAAATGTAGTGATTGTGGTGTGCCAGAGGAACATGAAGTTTTCAATTTGTTTTCAAAAAGGGTCCTTGATTTATCAAACAAATACCTTGCTGCAACTGAAGGGCAATCTGGAAAGAAGGATGGACCTGAGAATGATGATTATGGAACAAGGGACTTGGAAACAGTATTTTTCTTATTTAGCAGAATAGCTTTAATCAACAGGATAATTAACACATCTTCAGCAGTTACAGAAGAAATCGAAAGGTAAGAATGTTTTCATTATGAGTGGATTATATTTTCTAATGTCTGTGTCTAAACCCGATTCCTCCTAGTCACACTAATGCACTTTGCTGTACCTTTCTGCCCTGGAAACACATAAAAATGAGGGATGCCATAAAATAAAACACCAAGACAACACCCTGATTTTGAAGAACAAATCACAGCAGAGTGATCTCTAAACATAAATTATTGAATCGGTATTATTCCTGTCCCAAACCTTACCTCTGAAGCGGTTATTACGTAACACACAGCTAGTCACATACCTTTTGGGAAAAGGATCTTCAAGTACATCTCCATACTTTCAGCTTTTGTGCTTCTGTCTGACTTTGAGATTAGCTCAGGTGGTTAGAGAATAGTGCAAATATCACTGAGGTATTCAATCCGTCTCTGGGCCATTCGCTTAAGAGCTGAGCTTGATGTGGGTCCCTTCCAACTAAGGATATTCTGAGTCTTCCTTTGTAGTGTTTAAAAAATGATAAATGAAACAAACTTTTCTTAAATATGTACTTCTTTAATGGTGCTTATGTTTTTTCTCTAGAGCTTTTTGAGAGATATTATTTGAAGGAAAGGTGATCAGGATATAATTAAGTGTATTTACATTTTTCAGTTTAGCAGATGAGAATGGATGGAAGATTTTTTTCATTAGAGCAAGAACTTGAATTATCCAGCCCTACACCCAGTTTTTCCAGAGATCACTCTTTTTCTTGGAGTTCCAACTAAGTAGAGTAATGAGGTCTCCTTAGGCACAAAGTGAGATGTACATTAAGCACATTTGTGCTGTTTAAACTTCCACTCCCTATAAGCAATATACCTCCTTTGCCATGGAACCCTTGACTTCAGAGATAAAACATGAGAGAAGAACACTCTGCCCTAGTTATATTATCTATAGTACAATGCCCCCAGTAGTGATGGCACCTACTGGGAATGAATGCCTCATCAGCTCTTATGTTGTGAGGACCATCCTGAATAGCTTTATGCTACTCAAAGCAAATTTATTGACTAAATGCTTTTTCAGCATTAAAGGAAAAATAACATGCTCAACATTATTTGACCAAGCCAAATAGAGCATGTTAATGAGGCAATGGATATTGTCCACAGATTTTTTGTTGTTTGGCAAACATAGTGTTGGTCTGTATTTAGTTTTTTAGGGACAATTAACTTCAGTGTTGGTGATGCTATGGCCCTAAGGCAAGAAGGGGGGACAGAAAATACTCATCTTGCAGCAAATATCTGTGTTTCCCACAAAGCTCTAGGCACTCAGCATCTCTCAAGACATGTGCACCATCCCACAGGACAAATGCACATTTCTCAGCTGCTTTTACTGCTAATCATGTTGCCTATTGCTCCATACTCAATACAAGCTCTTATATGAATACTTGTTTCAAGATTCCAGCTTGAACATGAATTCTTTTCTATGCAAAAAATTACTTTATGCTTGCCTTGTGCAGCACTCTTTTGGAAAGACATTGTGTAAGTGAAATTGATTAGTGTACCAGAATCAAACATTTTTCCCTGACATGCACGTCCTGGCTTTGGGACATATATCCTGTAAAATTAAAAGTATTAAAGTTGCTGCAAGGAAAAAATGTCTTTTTTTTTTTTTTTTTTTCTTCAGAACAATTCCATATAATTTTAAGTTTTCTCCAGGATACATAAACACATGAACTCTACCATCTTTAACAAATGTTATTTTGGCTAGTTTTCCTTCACAAAATGCAGTATGCAGTCAAACCTCCTTGGACAGTTACTTTATCCAAAACTGCAATATGCTCAAGGGAAAAGAAACCTACATACTGAATCCTAATTCACCACAGCATTTTCAGAAGTAGTTAGTAGCACAACTCTCACAGCTTGCACAGGCTCTGGTGTTTGTCTGTCTGTTGTTTTTTTGCAACTTGACACAGCCTGGGAAAAAAAAGGAATCTGCAGGAAAATGTGTCAGATCATATAAGTGGGACAGAAACAGGAAGAAGATGGGAAGGAAAGATCTTCACAGTTTGTTTTCTCCTGCTTTTTGACTTTTATGTTTCTAACTTAAAGCTCTCAAGCTGCAAGCTTTCAGAGTTGTTTGGTATTGTAAAGTCATTTGAAATGTTAAGACTCAGTATTCATTGCAGTGAATTTAAAAGGCAAATACATTATTTTTAAAATGACCCATAAATGTAGTTTTTGCAGGTCACTATAGTTATTTATCTAAAATAAATAGTTTAAATTGTGCAACGGTTTGCAGTGGCTTTTTTCACTTTGTTTCTCTGCCATCCATATCTTTTGTTTTCAAGGGTTAGGTTGCTGAGTTAGTGACTCAGAAAGAGCAAGCATATGTACACACTAGTCTCCTAAATTGTAGCCATCCACTGAAATCCCAAGTATTGTAATGATACTCTAAATTATTTACCACTGTGGAAAAAAAAGAGGAAACCTATAAAAAAAAGGCTTTTAGTTTCCCTTGAACTTTTGTCCTGTGTATTAGAAAAAAAAAAACCCAGACAAATTCTTTTGTGAAAATGGTATTTTAATTCAGTTTTTTACATATGAATTTCTTTCTTTATTGCAAAATAAAGCTTCACATCTGGCTCAAAGCTTATTAGGCTTAAGTCCCTTAATTTGGATGGTACTTTTCAGTGTTGCAAATTTATGAATGTTTCAATACCAAGTTGTAGGCAAAAGAATACGAGTGACTTCTGAGGAGAAACTTAATTGGTGTTGATGGCAATTTATATCAGAGTACCTACTGTAAAAAAAACCCAACCATACCTTAATACATAAGATTTCTCGTATTTTTGTTCAGGTTTTGTTTAATAGTTTCTTATTATTTTAGTCCACAGAAACCAGAATCTGTACCTGACAAATGGCGAAATGTAGAAGCAGTAACACTTTCATGCTCCAGTTTTTATGGAGACTTACCAAGCAGTAAGTATATAAATTGGCAGTATTAACTTTTGTCTTCTGTTTTTGCATGCTTTTTGTTGCTAAAATATGGAATTTAATTTCAATAATGATAAAAATATTGCTATTTATGCTGTCCAATCTGCAAACAGAGAAACTGAATTACTGTTTCTTCTGTGAACATTGTGAAAAATGTGTAAACAAAGTGTTAACTGGAATCAATGATAATTTTCCTCTTATGAGAAGACATTTAGCTGAGCTTCTAAAGACACTTTCCAGCAATCAGAAAAGCAGAAATGTAATAAGACAAACACTGCCCTCACCCCCTTCCCCCATCTCCCTCATCACCATTACGTGCCCACCCAATAATATATACAGCCCTCCAAGCAAACTGTTGCCTTAGTAATGCAAGAGCCACCCTGACTGTTCAATAATGCCTTTAGACTTCTGGCTCAGGGCAGAATAAAGTAATCTGTTCCTGTTAATGTCCCACAGGCCATCGCTCGTCAATCTTGGCTTTGCAAGCCAGCCTTGGTTTGTTTACTGTATGTAACTAACCAAAGAACATTTAAATAAAAACCTGAACAGAATATGGATGTTTGTCAGGACACATTACCTGACAAAACCAGTGTTCCTCTTACAGAATAAGCCATGCCAAGACTGAAAACACAAGTTCTTTTACATCAAATCCTGATGCTGCGCTGTATAGATAAATCTTAATATCCCCATCAAAAATGAGTTATTTTTCCTTCTCCGAGTCTAATATACACCAGAACTATAGAACTTGCAATGACTGCAGAACTGTCCATTTGGAAAAAAGAGATGGAACATAAAATCAAGTGACAATACAAAATAGGTAGGGGAAAGGTATGGAAATAGTGTAGAGGTGACTAAAATGTTCATGAACATAAAAATAGATTTACCAAGTGACCTAAAAATTCTAAGGTAATCTGACTCATACACCATATCTCATAGTTCATACAGTTGTTCAGATTTACAAATTAAAATCTAATCTGAGACACGTAGATCTCAGATTCTAGGAACAACCTGTTTTTTAGCATCAAAGACATGCTGGACAGCAGAACAGAGAATGCATAGTTAAGTAGTCTAAAAGAGCAGGTATTTTTAATATATTTAGACAATTGTGATGAAAGAGTACTCCATGAGATATAAGTTCTCTGTTCAAACAAGCAAACAAAAAAAAATGGGGAGAAAGAATTAAAAACCCAACAGTAATTTAATTTAGGATGAGAATAAATGTTAAAGCAATAGATTGTCTGAACACTTTGTGCTTATTGTATCAGATGAGAGCACATTCTAAGAAAATAAATTTTTTCAGATCTTTTCAGGTATGTTGCTGAAAATATTTTTGTTTGTGTGCTTCTGTATATATTGTCAGTCCATAAACTATATTTGTGTTTTCAGGTAAGAGTAGATATCATTCCCCAGACTTTGGGAGCATTTCATTGCTGAAACTCATTTGTTGTTGGAATGACCAATCTGTAAAGGTAGGAAATAGCTTGTGTCAGTTGTAGCAATGTAATCCTTAAGTACCATTTGCTGTAATTTAGTATTTGGAATCAGTAATGTGACCTAGTAGTTATAATTTATGGGGAAACTATTACATAAGTCATGCTATTCAGGTCTGTGGAAAGCAGATTAGTGTTACAGTATGAAGTATGCCACTCATGAAACTATTTAGCCTTAAAGTAAATGTTTAGATATGACAGAGTAACTCTCCTACTAATCTTTCATCTAAGTGCTCCTGTTCATAGCATTTATTTAGGAAATTAGTTATTTTTTCTCTGACACATAGCTACACATAGCTTACATCAAAAATGCCATTTTTAGCTCCAGGAAAACAAAAAGCCAAAGTAAGGGCAGTGTCCTATATTAATGTATTACTATAGAAGAAACTGAAAATACCTTAGCAAAGGGTAAATATCCTGAGTCTATAATTATTACAGCATTCTTTAAGAACAACTTGCAAGTCATGTAATTATGGGTTCTTCAGGTCAGATGATGTTCATCCTTATTAATTAAGAATCTGAAGTCTTGAGAAATAAATAACTTTTTAAGAGTTGACAGGCAGCAGTGAAACAACCTAAGCAGTGAAATCTAGAGACCACTTTTCATTTTGGAAATATGCATTTAAATAAAGTTGTTTCAGTGAATTGCTATTTGGGGATACAAAACTCAAGATGTCAAAACTCTGACAACAATGGATTTTATTCCAGAAAGGGGAAGTACCTATTACAAATCTAGTTTATGATATTACTTTTGAAATTGAATGCAACTCTCTGCTACTTCAAATGCAAAGATTTTCCAGAGCTGAGTTTTTGCAAGGGTGCTGCAGTGATAGCCTGCCTGCTCTGTTAGACAAAAATAGTTTCTGCAAATATTCACATTCAATTGATTCCAGCATTCCATCTTGAACTTATCAGTTGTTTGTTATATTCCTGCTTGTCTGCACACCTTCCATATTATTTCTGAGTTATTTTTCTCTTCCCTTTCTCTTAAAGTTTTTTCCTTTTATTTTGACACCTCAATAACTGCAATTGTCATGTGGAATGTCCATAATCTCTTGCTGACCTGGTCAGCAAAACTCTTTAGATAGTAGTTCATATATTTATGGAAGTTGTGTTTGTGGAATAATTGATTATCTAGTTATTTATATTTTTGAGTGTATTTAGCAACTGATCAGAGTATACAATGATACTGGTCTTACCTGGCACAGGAGGTCAGTGCGCTGGAAGATCAGGTATGGAATAAGCTGTCTCACATTTTTTTGCATGAAAAGACTTTAAATTTGGACACTGAAATTGTCAAGTACTGCAAATATCATGCTCTCAATGCTTCTCCAATTTTAACATTATTCATGTACAGCATTGTAGCTGCACTAAGCTTTGTTAGCCCACTTAGTAGTGCACATTTTGGATTTCTTGCCACCAAAGTGCCATAAAAATTTCAAGATTCAGGAAAAAAAAAAGACCTTGGCAGTAGGTATGATATTTAGTGACTAGCAGTATGAAATGATAGGTTTTGTTGACAAAAAATGGTTTTGTTAAAACTTTATTTAATCACAGTTTAACAGCCAATTTATTAATCCTGAGCAGCGTAGTTAAGCACTCGTGTACATATACCAAAAACATCACTATTTCAGCTGTTTTTAAAAACTTTTTCTATTGTGATCTTCTGAGAAGGATAGTGACTGATACATGACCCAAAGGAGTTACCAATTATTGATACCTCATCCTCTTACAGCACTGTAACAGATTGTGTGTAAAAAAATAAACTGTAAAAGCCTGCTGAAAAAACCTGCTGCAAATGTTTTATCAAGGGTTTTGTTTTACCACCTGATTTGTTGAAGTTGAATGTTGTAGGGTTGCCATTTTTTGAATAAAATTTTAAAAAATGTGTATGTTTTAAAAATATTTTTTTAGTGTTTTCTTTTCCCCAGATGGTTTGAAAGGAAAGGTTATCTGTTTTGTTGTTCATTCAGATAAAATATAGCCATTCCTTGCCACCCTCCAGTCCCACCCAGAAATTACCTGTGTGTTCACCTTTCCAGATAGATATATGAAGAAAAATATACAGTTCAGTAGAAGCATGTAGACAGCTTTCCTGACAATTACTGTGCAGAATTAGAGCAAAGAAGACTGGACCATTCAGGTTAATGTTTCAATGTGTATTTTTTGCTCTGTTAAGTGACTGTACTATGGAGGCACCTGGGAGGCAGTTTCTGCAAGGCTCAGACCTGTAGAGGTTATGGCCTGAGCAATAACCAGGAGTGATAGCTATTGACTTCTCTCCTTAAACCCACTCATTAGGAAGAGAATTGAAGTAATTGATAAAGTGTAGAAAGGAAAGCCAGGATAACTTAGTATAGATGTAACAGTACAACTTACCTCAACTTTTGTTCACTTGTCTTTTTGAATTATTCTGTATTATTGCTGCTTCAGAGTCAAACAATTATCTTTCACTTTTAATATCATTATTAATAGGTTGGCATATGCTATTTATACTTCCTCAGTCAAAGAAACAGCATAATTTGTCACATATAACAATCCCAACTAAAAAGCACATTGTATTTTCAACAGCAATTACAATTATAGGGAAAAAAAATTGAAAGCATATGTAGCCAATAAGGTAACTAATTTATATCCAGAAGGACTCAAGTGGAAATTATCAGAAAAAGTGAAAGGTGCTCATGTAGATTTGTTATGTTTTAAAAACAGGAAAAACTGCTGGAGATTGTTAAACTTGGTGATAAGGATAGATGAGGTATATAAATTTTGGGGTAAAATTCCATGAGAAGAAAAAACTAAATGTGAAACCACACCAAGCACTGTGGAAATGCAGGTACAACAAAGACACAGTCAAGTAACATACAGAGACATCTACAGGTGTATCTACAGTAATGTCATGTCCTGCCATTTGTTACAGTTTTTTGCTTTAGGATGATAGAGGAAGTTATTACAAAAGCTGCCTGGCATGCACAGCAGTGATACAAGTAAAGAGCATCTGAACCAGAGGAAGTGGCAGGTTCTCAGCAGATTTCTGTTGTGTTCCTCTGTAAGAATTGTTTTGTCAAAAATTTCCCCAGGACAATGAAAACATGCCTGTGTTTCCTTCTCTTTCTTAATTATTGTAGATATATTGTAAGAGTGTGCTGCAAAGTCAGGATCTGTAATCCCCAAAGCTCAGGGCTGTATAGATGTGAGGAGCTGGAAACTGCCTTTGGTGTCCCCTGTAAAATAAAGTTCTATTATAACAAGATGAAGGTTTGTGCTATGTTGAATCACGTAGGGCTGGGTTCACTTGCAGTGAACTTTTACATTGAGGACCTGACTATGGTATATTTATCTACAATAAAGGATTTTGTCACAAAGGACACCCAGAGCCTTTGTTGCACTTCATCATTTGAATTTACAAGGGCAGTTAGAGATATTTTTGAGAACAGGTACTCGATTAGTGAGCTGAAATGATCTCTCTTCCATCCAGTTTGAAGGATCCTGCATATCATCTTCAATTAATGTGAAACACAAATATTTTAATAGCTTTTTTATAATATAAGTAGGATATAAGCTTAAAATATATAATAAAATATATTAAAGTTTTTTATTCAATTTAATACGTAAGTTGAGGTTGAAACCTTAGTTCACCCTGTTTTTCAGAAAATTTTTTGTACTTGAGAATGAATACTTTCCCAAATGGGAAAACTTGTATTCTTTTTTTGAAGGAAATACCAAATGCAAAGAAGGTGCACCAAGCTTAAATTTAGACTAAGAATTACAAAGGTTTGGGGTCTTTTGTCTAAGGTGTTTGTGTGCTTTTAAAGTGTCTTTACATCTTTAAATATCCTTAGTTCTTATGACACCTTTTTACAGAAGAAGGGAAGGGTTTGCTCTGTCAGACAGTCTTCACACTGCATTGTCCCAATGCCCACATGAGGTGCATCAACTACTGCAAGTGCCATTTACAGGCTGCTCACAACTCCAGTAGCTGTTCCTTTTGCATAAGATAAGTTTGAGGAATGGTATTTCTCCATGTTAAACAGAAAATGTGGGGTGTTATGTTTAAGCTAGAGGAATAGAGCATCACCACTAATAACAAAACATTCCTTAAATTTTATCAGAGAGATTAGATGCCAAAAATTCTAAAAAAGTCAAAACCAAGTCACCCCAAGACAACAAGGTCATTATTCAGTCTATCAAGCACTTTTGCATGCATCAGGAAAAGAGAATGAAAATACTTATTAGCCATTATCGTCTTGTGCTTTCCTAGCATATTTTGTTAGTAATTGTTTATCCTTGAAGTCAAGGAGGCAGAAGGTGACTGGTTTTAGATTTGACATTAAAGAAAATGAATGTTTATTGGGAAGCAGTCCTGACTGACAACTTACACTATTTTATTGCTATCTAGTTAACCTTTTTTTCTCAATGTGTATGTAGAGGCACATGATTATCCCTGTCTGAAAGACTTATTAATATGTGTTGACTTTCTATTGACATTCACCAGGACAGTCTCCAGATTTCGTGCTACTTGGTTAAAATATCCTAATACTTAGATAAATAATTGAGGTACTGATATCATCCAATAATAATTTGCATTTATGACAGATTATTGAGGCAATGCAAGCAGTGCTGCTGGCAGAAGTTCAAAGGACTATTAATCCCTTGAGAAAGACGACAGTTTGCAGAGAACCACTGGCCATAGTAGAGAATGGAAATGGTAAGTTTTGGACACTGACAAAGTTGGAGAAGAGGGATTTGCAATATATTAAAAATAATAGAGTGGTTTGGGTTGGAAAGGGCTTAAAAAATCATCCAGTTCCAACTGCCTGCCATGGGCAGGAGCACCTTCCACTTGACCAGAATGCTTAAGGCTTTGTCCAGCCTGGTCTTGAACACTCCCAGAGATGGGCCATCCACAACTTCAGGAAACCTGCTCCAGTGCCCCACCACCTTTACAATAAAGAATTTCTTCCTTATATTTAAGCTAAATCTGTCCTCTTTCACTTTAAATACATTACCCTTTGTTCTATCACTACATGACCTTGTAAAACATTCCTTTCAGAAAATTTTATTTGCCTTGTAAGTGGAAAATTTGTTGGTATATTATATGAAAAGAACTTCTTCTAGTAATCAGAATAAGCTGGGAGTATAAGTTCACAATACTTTATTTCTGTGTGTGACAGGCTAAATGTCCTATTTCTAACCTTATCAGGCTAGGAATTTCCTTTTATAGTTGTCAAGGAGCTAAAGGACTTTCACACTCTCATCACCTCTGAATACTAAAGAAGAAAAGGTAAAGTTTCTTTGATTGTATAATAGGTCTGGTATTTGCAAATAAAAGAAGCACCGTGTTTGATACAGGATCAATAAATCATATTGTAAAGAAGTTTTACAAATTTATCTTTCCAGTGACATCAGACTTTACACAGCACTAAAAATTAATTGCTTAAATTTTATAACTTCATAATGTAATACAGAATATTTTATTTTTCTTTTAGAAATAACCTCCCAGCAAGGAGATCTCAAATGCATTTTACAATTAGATCATTTCATTTCACAAGAAGCTTACTCTTTGCAACTTTACAATGGTGCTAATGTTTATGGTAAAAAAGATTGAACCTGAATTTATGTTATGAAGTTATACTTTTTTTTTTACCCCATTAGCTGAGTCTTAAAATTAAGTGACCTAAATTTTAGATCCAATCTTATTAGTGAGCCTTCACTTGGGAAACTAATTTATTATCTCATTGAGTGTGTGTGTCTGTCATGAAAATTTGTTACCAATATCCTTGTCCCAGCATACTAAAAATGATCAGTGATACTTGCTTCAGGCCACAATACAAAGATGTGTCTCTATAATTTTGAAATGCAAAACACTTCCACTAATTGCCATATATGAGTTTATACTTTGCTTACATTGAAGATTGTTTAGAATCATTTTGTTCATGTGGTTTGCCTCCAGGTACATTGTAACTAAAGCAGCCCCAGCTGTAAAATTCACGTGTGGACTTTATTTCCAATTTCCTGAATTTTCAGGGTGTATTTCAATGAAGTATTTTGACAGAGATTTCTAGCTTAAATGGAACTAACTGAAAGTTGCAAATGCAGATGTCTCCAAAATCCAAATGTGTTTAGATATTTGGGTTTGTTACAAAACTTTCTGTACTAGATAAAAAAAACATTTCTGCTACATAAAAAGTGCTGATATGATTCTAGTAGACAGTTGATGTTTAATTCTAAATAAGTTTGAAACAAGTAATAAATTCAGGAGAGTTACTTCTGCTCTCTGAAAGGGGATTTATTTATATGTCTAGTAACAGATGCTTTTTACTGTCATTTTGTTCTTAACTCAATTATTTGATGGTTATTCAAAAAAACTAGAAAATTGATTTGTTAGGAGAACAGTATGCACAAGCATTTGCACTGGCTAGGACTTTTTCATACTTCATGATCTGAAATACATAAATACATGCTGTAAAAATGAGTGGATTGTTTTACATATTCAGAATTTAATGTATTCTGAAAGAGGTAGAAAACATACCATAGACATATGGAAACAGATTGTAAAAGAGATTTTGCATGGTATTTAATATTATATTAGACTTTTTTCTCATTTCCACTCATGTTTGTTGCATTATTTATCACAGTATGTAAATAGCAGAAGTATTCTTGTTTTGGCTTGTATGGTTTTGTCATATGTATTGTAAAACTTCATGAGTTCACAGAGAATTGAACAAATCTTTTTGTGATTTCTAGTAGATGAACGAGTGTAACTACTTTTTGCTTGTAATGATATGCAGAAATTCTTAAAAACTCATGCAAGAGTAAGCCCACAACCAGAGTAATTGTTAAGACAAGTACATATGTCTGAATTTAGTAATTTATCTGATAGGTATGTCATATTTTATTAAATACTCTCTATTTATGGGTTATAGAGTATATTATTGGCATCTTGTGCAATATCAAGGTAAAGGTTAAATATTGTTTCAGGTTCTTAAGTTATAGTTCAAGACTGTCCTTGTACTCTCTGATCCAAACTAAAAGAATCTGAATCCTGGCTGCCATCATTATTGCATTTTTCTTTAATTGGAATTAGTAGATTAGATCTAGAGATGCTTAATCTAATTTAACTCAACACATTTCCACTGAAGTGAGTAGGAGCTTTTTTAAAAAACTTTTCAAAAAACCAAAAAAACCAAAACCAAACATTATTTTAAAAACAAACTTTCAGAATTTGCCATTCAGTTTTAATCTTTAAAGTTTATAGTATATTATGTAATTGTTTGTTTTTTTTGTCAGAAAGGTCCTTACTCCTTTGAAGCTCCTGCATCGTTCTTTCATGGTTAAGGGTGATCAGATGTAGACAACAGCTTCACTTGATTAATAATTTAAAATGTCATATTTTTCTGTGGTTCCATACAGACAGAATTGCTTTTTTGAATAAAAAAATCCCAAACAAACAAAACCACAACACAAACAAAAGAAAAAATCCAAGTCACCAAACTCATATTTTTTTCCAGAAACTAAGATAAGGAATTTTAAAAAAATCCAAACTGTGCATGTGAAGCATGCCAGAGAAAGGGTTAACTCTGTTCTGTCCTAGTACATTCTTCCACTCTTGCTAAAAGGAAATATAAATGCAAACAGCTGCAATTTCTTTGCGTTAATGTCAGAGATAATAATTTTGGATCTGTTCCAAACATATTGATAGCAATCTTACTATTGATTTCTGCAGGATTTTCTTCAGTTCTTCAAAGAAGCTTAAGTTTTCCCTAATTTTTTTGACATTCATCATAATTCTGAAAAAGCATATTGGACTTTATGCCTTCTTGCCTTTTTCTACACACCAATAATCTCAGGTTAATAGTACCATTTAACAGGTTGTCAGTGTGGTCTTGTTTTCCACTTTTGTGAGTCAGAGGCAGTGATTTTCATGTCTTAAAAATTTATTTATCTACTTTTATATCCATTTAGCATAAAGCTAAGAGGAACTATGCTGGCATTCATTTTTCATTTGTAGTGTTTGATCTTATGACATACATGCCTAATCCATATCCAGTCACGTGCAGAACTTCTTTGATCAGAGGAAGTGTGGGAATAATACCACTGTTGTCATTCCCTAGCCCACTGATTGGACACAAAGAAATTGGATATTCCCTCCTGAACTAGATCTGGACCTGTATCTTTCTCAGTGGTAACTCATTTCTTATCCCCAGGGCATTGAGCAGTGGCCCATCTACAGAAAATTTTTTCCATTTTCATGGAAATATCAAAATATTTGCTTGGTTAAGAGCTAGAAATGAGATTCTTTAACCTCCAGGTGGATTTTGTGTGAAGGACTGCAATCTCCCAATAGCTACTGCACTGAAGCAGTTTCCCATGTGCCATCCTTTCATGCCTGTTTCTTCTAAGGCATAGGGAGCCAAAAATTTCTTATCTGGAGCAGCATTACAGCATTCCAATTCTTCGGGGATTACATGCCTCAGTTTTTTGTAAAATGTGAAGAACTGGATTTATTTACCTTTTAAGAAAATTGTGTGGATAAATGTGTTTAGGAACTTAAACTCAGATAATACATTGAGGAAATGATGCATGTGATATTCCAGGAATGCCAAAAACTGGAAGAGTAGAAGGACAGCAAAGGTTTTATTCCTAAATACATCATAATATTTTAACTGCCTCCTGTATTTGTGAAAAAAATGAAATGAGGAAAATCACAATACTAAGACTAGTTTGCAATAAATTCTGGCTTGCACTTAAAAATTCCTAGTTTAAGCAACTGCTAATGATTCAAGCTTTTAAGTGTATTTGAAAGCTATTAGCTATAACCTCATCTTTTGTATGTGGTTTTGGAGCCCTTTAAACTATTCAATTAAATAAATTGGTTCTTGCAGGAAAAAAGCTTCTGCTGATAAATACCAGAGTGAAATTAATGGTGGCAATTGAATTCCATAGGTTAGTGTAAAGAATTGTCAAAGACTTATCTGGAATATAACAATATGTTTTGTTAAAATGAGGAATCCGTTCAGTAATGGTAAATCAATGAAAGGCGGGGTACAACAGCTCCTGTGCACTAGAGAGGAATAGTGACCTGCAGCACAGGGCTTTAAGCACTTCCATTGTCAGGGTTTCAGAAATCTGTTCAGTTACAGACAACTTTTTAATGTCAGCTCTTAAGAAGTAATTCTTTGCCTGTCTTTCTATATAGCAAATGAAACTCCTTGCCTTCTTGCTAAGGCTGAAGGTTTTGTCAAGGAAGTGCAGCCAAAGGGAAGGGTTGTTCTGTCTCTGATATAGTCATTCATATTGCCATCTTGTTACAACCCTACTGCCTTTTTTGTTCTAGCCCAGACACACATTCTGACTCTGTATTTAAATATACAAAGTCCCAAAAAATAATCCTGACCTGGAGCATTAGTCCATTTGGATCACTGGACACCAAGGAAGTTACACAAAATTTTGATGAAAACTTCTGTTGCCTGAATGCTGGGGAAGAAACTTCTTGGGGTGTAAATATAGTGTTAGGTTTTTATAAACTGTTAAGCTCAGAAATGTTCTTTTTTTTCTAACATGCAGATATTTGAGGAAACCCAAGGTGATTTATCCTATGTTTCAAGGTTTTATTGCTTTGGAGGAACTAAATTTCTTAGGAAAAAGTGCATTAGGACAAATAGATTGCACTTACTAAACATGACATAATTAAAAAATCATACTTTTATAATTAAAAATTCAAATATCATGACAATATTAAACATTTTCTCCAAAATGAAATTTCTTTTCTTTATTCAATCTGGTCGTCTTATTAGTGAAAACGTTTCGTTCAATAAAACAAAGTTTTTAGGTGGAACTGATATTTGGGCAAGTTCCTATATGTAACAATTCATGAAATTATTAGACAGCAGGCTATTTTAAAAATTTTGTGGCTGGCCAGTTTTGTGTGTGTGCATTAGCAATAAGCAGTGTAAGAATTTTATAATCAACATTTCAGCACTATTAATGAGAATTAGATTAATCTGTAATCTCATTTTAGACTGAGAAACAGCAAACCAATTAATCTAACGTTTACTTGATGAATGGACTTTGAGCATAAGCTTGTGACAGTAGTAGCTTTCCTCTGTATGGAATATGCATTAAAAATGAGTGTATTGTATCCTAGTTTCATATTACAAATATTTCCAGTAAAAAAATACAAATCAATGCTGTATTTTAGCATCTAACTTGCAGTTTAACTATACTACTGTATCATGTCCTAGATATTCAATTAAAACTGTAGTTTGATCCAGTAGTCTTTAATATTAGTGGTCAAGTACTAAAGGAAGTAAGCTTAAAGACTCATTCTAGAACTACAGTTTATTTCATTCCATGCGTCATATATTTTACCAGAGGACTCCTTAATGTAGCAGAAATCAGATTTGGTGTGTATTTTTACACAAAATCAAATTCTAAAGGCGCCATCTCAGACTCCTACAAAACATTAGGAAAGATAGGATTCACTGGTCAAGGAGGCATAAGGATGACATATGTTCTAAATTCAAATGCACAATAAGCTTTAGTCAGTTTTGGTTTCTATGTGCTTTTGTCAGTGTTTACTGAATGCAGAGAATCTCTAATGCTCTATTTAAATCTTTAAAGGTAAATATTTTGGGAGAGGAGGAGCTGGCAATACAGACATAAAATTATTATTGGTTCATTTTTAGCCTCTTGTTTATTTAGGTCATTTGGTGAGGCAAAGTGCAGTGCTAATCTTAGATTTCATAGCTGATTTGGACTTGGAGCTTCAAAATAATGAGTGAAGGAGCTGCAAATGTTCCCTGCTACTTGGTCTCCTCTAAGACTGTCTACTACTGTTTTGGGGATTTTTTGTCTGTTTTTGTTCTTTTGTTGGGTTTTGGGTTTGTTTAGTTTGGGGTTTTTTTGAGGAGCCACTCCTTGTTGCATCTCGTTTCCTTAGTCTGAATGTCTCCTTGTTATCATTGTTCTTACTTCAACACAGTGTTCAGACTATATAATCTGCAATCCTTATAGTTTAGTTGGAGCCCTGGATTTCTTGTGACTAATTTAGTTCACAGAGCCATGGGTCAAATAAACACCAAATAAACTGGAAGACATGTGAACATTCTATAAGAAATAAGTGTGTAAGTTACAAAGTAACATTTTAATTTCTTGTTTGTCATAGTCTCCTTTTTAATCAATTTGTGTCTGTACAATATAGTGTTAATTTCATTCACAAAGGTAGAACAAAACCTGATGTGTTCCCCTTGATTAGGATATATTTTGAAGTTCATCCTTCTACTATTTCAACTCAATAATGATCAACCTCTAACTGCTCAGACTCTGTCCTTTTTATTGTCTACACTGTTAAGGAATACATAGGCCTTAGTGATGTTTCCCTATTTCTCTGTCCTTTTTTGCTCAGCTTCTGTAAAATCTTATGACTAAAATAGAAAAAGTAGAGTACTTAAATTCTAGCACTTCTCCTAGAACTTTTTGTGTAAATAGTCCTTGCAAAGCTGGTGATTTTCTAGATGGCTCTGTTATGAGAAGCAGGTTGAGGTGGGGGAAGAAGTACTAATGTGTATAATCCATAATTAACACTGGAACTGAGCTCTGTGCTAACAGCCATAGGTAGCAACACAGTATCAGAATACCTTGTTCATATTTATAAGACACCATCTGGAGTTTTTCTGTGCTTTGAGTTGTGTAATTTCCCACCTCCTGATACAGTTTTCATTAATTTCTTTGCCATTTGATATTCTTGTAGGATACTATGGGTACACAAAGGGTAGGAAGGACTTAGATTCTACCCTAGAAAGATGCTGGATGGATGCCTTTCTGAGAAAGGAGTGGTTCAGAACAGCATGGATAAAGAGATGATCCCCTTCTCCATGTTATATGATTATACTGCTGCCATGCTTGAAAAAGGCTTGCAGGAGTTTGGCAATATTTTCTTCAGGCCCTGTTGCCTGAGTTTTCCTTATCATGGGGAATAAAATCTTTCTGAGACATTTTGACTGCAGTTACCTATGGCTTGTACTGGGCTGTAGGGAAGGCAGAACAATCTGCAGTGTGCAGTTAATTTTTGTCATGCTTTGTTTAGTTTTCTGTCATGAAATTGGAATACATGTTATTGAACGGATTCTTTTTAATGGTCTATGAAGAAAGGTATATTTGAATTTTGCCTCTTATATTTTTTTAACTTTTAGGAGATGCAGAATTGGTTCCTGATCCTACCCTATATATATTTGAAAGGTTTCTGTCCTGAAATTCCAGAATAACAGACTCACCTACGTTATTTGGAAGGAAATTATAAAATTAAGATCATGCAAATATTGAACTAACAGTATTGCTAATATTATCTGGCAGTAAGACAACTTAAATGTTTTAATAGTTTTGTTTGTTTAAAAAAACCTTGCAGAAAAAGAGAAATTACCTCAAGTTGCTTCTAATAGTTTTCAGTAAGATGGAAATTTTTCATTATGCGTTTTGTGAAAATCATGCTGAAAGGTAAAACTACTTTATTTATACAAGTCATCACTAGTATGGAAGTAGAGAGCCTCAGCTAACACACAGCAGATTAACACAACTGAACAGTGCTTGTTTCTAATAATGAGATCAAGATATCTGTCTTGGCAAACAAAAAATGGAAATAGCTCAAAAGAATCCTTTTTTGGCTACCAAGGTTATCAAGAAAATATTGAACCAGTTGGAGGTACATATATATATCCATCACCATTGGAATGTATCTCAACAGAATTGTTCAATTTCAGGATGGACAGTGTGTTCATCTCTGGATGCACTTCTGCACCTGTACACATTTTTAGAAGGCTTAATGCATCTATTTGTATTTCATGTCTTGTGTGCATAATCTATTTCTCTTTGTTATATAAATAAACTTAGTGTTGTTTCAAAGCCAATGAGCATCATTAATAGAAATAGTATTTCATATTTGCATGGTGCACAAAGCCAACCAGCACACAATGACTCCCAAATTCTGAAACTTAAGTTGTTCAGTATTCTCTCATGACTGGTTCATATTTAATGTTTCACTATATGCTTTATTTTAAGAGACCAAAGTTATGTCCACCAAGTATTCTTTCTTCAGCATCTAGTTTTCCAATTGCATTGTTAGTAAGGATGACTATTCAAATGTTAAAGAATACAAAAACCTTTCTGATGTATCTGAGGAAATTTTTTGTCAAATTCCACTGTTTCAGCAGAACAATTTTTTCTCCCTACTCTTGGAAAAATCCAACTTATAATACACTTAAGATATGTATCACTAATTCCCTAAAGACCAGGTGCCTGTATTGTTCTCATATGATGGATGTTGGTCACATCACCTGCTGCACTACTAGGAGATGCTCAGATAGCCTAGTGAAGAGGGTGAAGTAGGAGCCTGAATCCAGGAAGTATTTCCTGTAGAATAATTAACAGCTTGTCTGCTCTATTATTTTCTCTCTACCATCCTTTTATCTGAATAGGTTTTGGGTTTATTTTTTCCTTTCCTTTTTTCTTCAGAAGTGTAAAAAGAGAGAAGCAACACCTATCTGACATAATGTAAAGCATGCAAGCTCAATTTAATGTACTAACAATATGCTAATGCTAATTTTTTTCTATTTCTTTTAGACATGAAGTGCTGTCAGGGTTTTGCATCTCACAAAACTGTCAGTTTTAATGCTGGCAATGAACAGAAGTCTTTATCTTGACTGAAAAGGCAATATATTTTTTTATATAAGTTAAAGTCACTGTTCCTAGCTTGTGTTTCCAGTGAAAAGTAGCATTTTGATATCTTAGGCAGATCATTCTAATAGGTGTGTCTCAGATATTTTTAGCAGATTAAGGCCATTCTCAATGCACAGGAAAGAATTTATTATTTAATTAGTATGTCCCCTTGAGAGGTTCAATAGGAGCCCCTTTCACTGGTGACCATTGTTATCTGTGTCAAGGTGTGATATATAGTATATTATATGAATTACACTTCTGTCAGCAGATTATATTGGGGAATAGCTTAAAAAAAAAAAAAAGTCCATGACTTTAAACCTGTGCTTTTATGTAATGAAATGTAATGGTTTAGTTGCATGGCTAGGAATGGTTTAAAATAGGACTTGTATGTGGTTAAGGATTTCCACTGGTGACAAGCACACCAGAAATAAAGCAAAAGCACCAGCAGAAGGTCTGAGCTAACAGGCACAACAGGCACATCTGCCTCACATGTTCCAGGAAAGGCAAAGCAAGTCACAAAAGAAAAATAGACTGGCAGATAGGGCAGAGAAGACCATTGTTTCCAGTCTTCTCATGAAAATTGCATATAGCAGACATATTTGCAAAACAATTTCTTTGAAGTTCCATGTCTTATAAGGGAGTAATTTCCCTCAGCCTGGAGTAAACTGGCTTTTGAATGCTCAGCACAAATGTATGCTGATTTTTAGTTATGTTCTAATACAGCTCATAGCTATTATATGATAATTTTCATTTTCACTCTTTGTCCGTGCTTCCCAAAGTGTGCTTTTCACTCTGTGTTTTACTTCCTAAAGAGGATTTAAGGGATAGAGCTAGTCTGGAATAATAACTCCCCCTTTCCTTGCTGCCCCCTGACCTGAGTCACACCAAAGTTGATATTGCAGTTGAAGCCTTAGCTCTGTGATATGGGTGGTTTTTCCTAAATTGATGAATGAATAACATGACAAGCATAATCTGATTTATGGAGAGACAAAATTGATAATTTTGGGATCGGTGGTCAGATGTGTAGGTTTTTTATCTTAAAAACAGCTACATAATCTTGCAGTATGTTTATATGTCCATTACCAGGTAATACAATAATACAAAATGAAGAATTTTCAGTCTTTTTCTTGCTGCCTTTGTGTAATACTTAGACAAATCTTTATGAGATTTTTGAATAGAATATGAGGGGGAATTGTCCCCCTTATAAAAGCTATCGTTATAGAACTCAGTGCTTTTAGGAGTCAAGGAGTAAAAATCTTGCAACAAAACAAAAACATTTAAGAACACTGTTTATTGAATTCTGTTGGCTAAAACTGCCAAAAATAAATTAATAGCTGTTACCACTGCAGTGCTTTTTTTGTTCACAAGAAAAATACCTTGACATATTTTTTCATTCTGTGATTGGTGCACATTTCAAGGGTATAAATTAATCTTCAAAGGATCCTAGGGAATATCTTTCCTGGACACTTCACTTATACATCAAGTTGGCCATGTTAGCAATCTAATCACAATCCTGTAATTCAGTGGACAACAATTCCTTATTGTGAACAGCATAGCAGCTTTTACTATCATTTAGGTCAGCCTAAGATTGCTGATGCACCATATGTTTCAGGCCATGGATGATGGATGGTATCCTCTGGTGCCCATCCCTAAGTGATTGGAAAGATTGAAGACACACAGTTCACTTAAGCTTGCTTACTATTACATCAAGTAATCAGTGTGATAGGCAAACCTGTGCTCTCTGTGTCACACTGCCCAACTTTCTGCAGGGACATTCTGTCAAAAAAACAATCTAAGAACATTTCCAGATGACAGGCCAGTTACTAGAACAACCATTTAACAACTGGATTAATCTAAAAAGCTTAATAACATGGAAAAGTCAATACATGTTTTTAAAACACCTTTATTTATATGAACCAGACATGGTGTTTTGTTTTTAAAGGGTTTTTTATTTCAAGATTGAACTTATGCAATCAAGGTATAATAAAGCAGTCCTTGTCATAGTTCAGCCTCTAGTATGTCAAAACATAGTGTTCCTAATGTTAATCAGAGAGACTATTTTGAGATATTAAATGCTTTAGAAGTTGTTTACAGTTTTGTGTTTACAAACAAGTAATATCAGTTTAAAGTTTAAGATGAAATATTTTTTTATTTCTCAGTGCCTGTCTCTACTGACAGCACTCAGTGTTCATTTTCCTCAACTCTGTTCCACCAGTATCAAACCCAGGAAACTGAGAGCATCTTCTTTTTTATGGGGTTGTACTGTGCTGAAGAGTCTTTTATATGATACAGGAGGAAAAACCTAGATAATTCTGTAAATCTCATTTTGCATAGAAGTCCTGCAAGACTTGCAGCATTTGTGCCAGCCGTCAGAATAGATCCAGCCAAATAATATCAACTGAGATGTTTAAAATGTTACAATTTAAAACTGCTACTCATGTATGTTATTGTAAAAATGGTAAAATAACTGGGTTGAAAGCTGAGTATATAGGTCATAGTATCTGTATGCCACTTCAACCATGAAAAAGAAGCTAGGCAGTTCTGTGAATTTAAAAGTCAGAATTTCAGGGCAGGCTTCCTCTTGTCACTCTTTTGATAGATGACACACTGAATTCCATAACCAGACAATTTAGGCAGCAGCCTCTAAAGTAAATATTAAACTAAGGTAATGGAAAGAAAAAGCTATTCTGAAAAAAAGAGTTTGGGGAGTAGTGATTAACACTGACTTTAAAACCAAGGCTGTCAAAGAATAGGGGAGTAGATGTGTTGGTATTAGCAAGACTCATCACTGCAGAACAGAAAATGTTAGAAAACTGAATAATTTCTGTAGACAGTGTCTGAAGACATGAACCTGGCCTTGTTGGAACTGAGGTTTTTGCAGTCAATGACACTTTGGTTGCTTACTGAGACACTTCCTGGGGAGAGATGTTTACTGCTTTGCTGTAACTTTTTCTGCTCTGAGGATGCTCACAGTGGAGCACTGGAACTGGGAGAGTAACCCAGAGTGAAGTCTACAAGTGAATGTCAGGATGAATTGAGGCATTTCAAATATAAAATGCACTACACTAGAATAGTTAATCTGAAAGGAGTCTATGACAATTGTTTAGTCCAGGACACTACTTTGGCCTTGTCAGTGAGGGAGAGAGACCTATAATTAAGGAGAAAGTACTTTAAATATCCAAAAACATACTTTTCTTCAAAGGACAGTTGAAGATAGTGAATGAGACTAACTTGTGGCAAGTTGCTTTAGTGACCCCGTTAGCCAACTATGCTAATAGGAGCTTTAACTAAAATACATGGCCCAGTATCAAACTGATGTAATCTGAAAAATTCTTTGTGGAATTTTTTGCTTTTCTAAAATTGGAAATGTCAGTCAACATGAGAAGTGTAGAAGTGACTGGGTCATAGTATAGTATTTGGCTCCTGGGTGGACTTCCAAATGAAAGAGGCAGTATAGCCTCAGCCAGTGTGAATCACAGGCAGCTGTGAGAACCCCAGGCAAAAGAATCCTCAACTCACACTGTGAAGAGAAGTCACTGCTCTTGCCTGAATTGTGCCCCACAAGTCAGGATTGTTTACGTGGCTGTAAGCACTTCATATTCATATGAGGCAGTCTTTTCCTAAAAAATAATGTTTATTAAATATCACAAACATGGTGATAAATATTCAATTTCTGCTAAAATTAAATGTGCTATAATCATTCTCAGGCTTTTCAAGGATGTATTCTATGATATCTGTAGAATCACATCAGTTAAGAATAGAACCGCCCCCAAGTCATGAGGAAGACAGGATTTATATTTTGGAAAGGATAAATTAGTTCATTTCTGAGGGAGGCAGCACAAGTAGATTTTTGCTCTTTTGCGTAGCAGGGATTTTGCTGTAGCTTTTAAATGAGGCATTTCTCCCTGAACAATCAGCCCTATCACTGCAATAAGAACCCTGTGATAAAACTGATTATATTTTTTCAATCACCACAGTTAAATAGAAAAGAGGTTAAGCTTTTAACTACTGCAATCTGCCACCCTTTTAAAATCGTATAAAGATGGCAGACACTTATGTTAAACACAGTGGATTGTTGGTAAAGTTAACCGTGTGCATCCAAAAGTGGCAGAATATGGACTAAGGTGCAACCTCAATCTGTGCTGTAATAAAGTAGCTGTTCATCTGTGGTCAGAGATCGTCATGAAAGACCTTGAGTTCCTTCACTTTATTTTGCAGAAAGGCCATCAGACAGCTTTGCATCATCTAACTCTATCAATCAAGGACCTCAACCACTGCTTTCTGCTGAAAGCTTTCCTGTTTGGCTCTGTTTTTCACAGACAGCTCAATAACTTGTCTGTGGAGCTGTGATAAATGTACCATGTGCTTCTAAACTGTCTCTTTAACACTGAACTGAATTTCAACTTATAGTGCTTGTAACTAATTGTTTTCATCAGAAACATTGCTTTTTTTACCAATTATTATTCCAAAGGCTTTGATTATCTATTTTTTTTTCTTGTTATCCTATGGCAAAGGTAACATTTGAAAGCTACCATGCATACAATGGACTGCAAGAAAACTAGATTTTACTCAGTGAATAAGCTACCTGGTATAAAGAAAAAAATTAAAGGGAATCTGTATAAACAAGTATAAATCCCTATTATCTTTTTAGACAATTATATATGAAGACCAGTGCGTCCTTGCCTCTGATTTGTGAGCCTGTCCCAAGTGAAATTCAAAAGAGAAGACTGAAATTAAGTGAAGTTTAAGGACTGAGAAAATACGATGACTTATAAAAAAACACTTGCAAAAACTGTTGTAGTAATTAAGGTCCTAAACAAGAATACAAGTAAAAGCTTTATGTTTTGGGTTATTAGACATTTTGGAGCTTATATGCAGAGAAACTGTTTCTTTGAAATAAAAAAAAAAATGATCACGGTATGTTTATTACTGTGATAATGTGCAAGTTCTACTTAGAGAATTCACAGCTGATTAGTTCATTCAAGTTGCAGAAGTGTAGTACACATTCAGAATCAGAATAAAACAATCTTTTCAAGGAAAAGTGGCATATGTAATTTCCTAAAACAAAAGCCACAGAGAGCAGAAACTGTTCTGAATACATGAATGTGGCTCTTATCAAGCATAATTTTGCTAGAAGACTGGCAACTAGGGCTTTGATTTTTTGGCCTGTATTTGGATAAAACATACCAAGATGAAGATCTAGTTTTTTCAAAGAAAACTATTTCTTTGTAGTGATTTTAGGTGGAGGAGAGGAAAGAACATAAGGCATGTTAATTGCTTTTGGGAATACGCTATTCCAGGTTAAGAAGAATAAATATTGTACACTCTGAAAAGCATGTGAACAGTACTAATTTACACATTCTTCATTTAGAGTACAGAGGTAAAATGGGTCTTTTGGTGGATGTAGTCACAGCATAAATGTGCAGAATAAAAAATGAAATGGGATGGTGGTGCTGTATTGCATGAAAAGCAGGACAAGCAGTGGAAAAGAGCAGCTCACCATGCATTAGCTGTCACTACAATGTTGCAGGGACAGAGGGTACATCAAAACACAGCTAGATTTGTTTAAAAATTTTAGTGTGTAGTACCTATCTAGGATGATTTTCTGTAAGAGAATTATTTCCTGATATTACGGTACAGTTGGGTACAGTAATTTTTCTGATTCTCCTTTCCGTACATATATCCTTGTAAGCCTATACTGAGATCCACTCTGTCATTTGCATTTGTTTTCTCCTGCTGAGCAAAGCTAAATGGAATTTCTGCTCATAGGTGATGCCACTGTGTGGATCTTGAGTCTCCTCTCTCTCTTTGATTAAAGGATTTTCAGGTGTTCATTAAGAGATGTTCCTCCAAATCCTGAATCTAATTCCAGATTCAGGAATTCACAATGTTTCACCAGTAAATAATTAACATAAGTCCAGCTGATTTATGTAATGGAATATTTACTCTGCTAGGCACAAGCATTTGCTGGTGCACAGCTTTGTTTGGTCTTGGGGGAAAATGGGTATGAAGCTACTGTGAGCAGCAGCTCTTGACTTCCAAAATTCCTTTCATAGCTATGAAATGGAGAAGCTGTTTTAAGGCAGATTGGATGTAATGTTTTTAAGGAAATCTAGCAGACTTACAACAATATACACATAATTGTCTAGTGGCAAGACAAAAGCAGCAAGACTGGGTACATTTTAGTGATGTACTGGATGCAGAAAGAAAATCTTTCTTGGTAGTGGAAGCTACTGTTTTAAATACATGAGGCAAAGTGACAGGCAGATTTTTGAGCAACTTTTATAATTTAATCTATTTATAATCAAATTCTATTTCAATTGCATGCAGGCTGAGAGTGCAGGAGCTGGTTCTGGTTACTGTTACTGGTTCCCTAAATGAATGCACTAACATTTAGAAGCTGTGTTCACTAACAATGAGTTTAATTGGTATCTACACACAGTACTGAAGTCCCAAAATTGTATTCTGTGCACACACTTGACTCAGTGAAAAATTGGGATAGATTATGTAGAGACAGAGTGTAATTCCCCTTGCAAAGTCCTCCCAAGTGCAGAGGGAAGGCGAGTGGCCAAGACAATCCCTTGCGTGAGCTACCCAAGCTACTGGCGGCTACAAGGTCTTTAGAGGCAGTGATAAATTTGAGGGTAGTCATCTGACTTGCCTTAATCAGCACTGATTAAAAAGATCTAAATGGCTCCTGGCAGCCCCTGGATCAGAAGGATACAGATGCTCTCTCCCTAGTGGTATGCCAGTCACCACTGGGTAGGTAAATTCCATCTATAAATGTCAGGGGTAACATTTCAGTCAAAAGTTGTACAGTGGCACTCAGAGGAGCTGATGTACTGTGAAGATATAAGAAGAATGTAAATAACACTCCAAATATTACAAATTTATTATGTACATTGATTGGGAGGCCTTTTGGAGAGGTCATGTTCTCTTTCACTGACTTTGAAAAGCTGTGGCTTAAATAGAGGACACCTTAGAGATGGGCAAGAAAAATTAACAATATAAATGTAATTTTAAAAGCTGGTTATCCTAAAGAGGAGATAAATTGGAAATAATATTGTAGAAGTATACATATTGTTTGACAAAATTAAATCAGCTAATCATTCCTTATCCTTTTTCACAATTCAAGAACATGCAGGAATACAATTAAATCGAAAGGCTGAAACTTCAGAAAGTTTAAAAGAAAATATTTCTTCATGTAACCTGGTGTCTCAGATTCCCCTTCAATGAAATGGGACAGTATTTTTTCCTTCATCTCTGGAAAATATTTGAATTATTCTGAGTTCTTAAACACCAGTTGTTGTATAGGTTAAAATTGGTTATGCAAAGGAACACAGAATTGAACTTTTCTGTAACATTTTTAATGTAGTCTCTAGACTTCAGTAAGTGGCTAAAATACATCTTCCATAGAGTTAATAATAGTGACTTTTAAGACAGAAAGGCTGATTTTTGTGGTTCCTGTAGTTAATTGTATTCACGGTGAATTATTTGCAGATGAAGAGAACCTAATCAATTATCTTTCCTTACTAATCAGATCTCAAAAATGATATTTAGAAATTTGGCCTTGCTCTGCTAATTCGTGCAGAGCATAAATATAAAGTTATATTCCTACAAATTCAAACAAGCAGCGGTAATATACCTGAGAAATGAGATGATAGTTTGTGAAACTCAGACCCAGCATCCAGGGTGAAGTTGAAACTCAGGGTTTCTGAGGTCTGGAATGGAATAAGACATTTGCAGAAATGAAATATAAGGTAGGTGAGTGAATGAATTCTAGCACACTTCCTTCTTTTCTTCATGAACCATCTACTCTGCAACTCATTTCTGGGTGGAAGTGTTCATGAAGCAATGAGAAGAAAACAGTTCTTGGTGTTGCATATCCTAAAGCAAGTCTTTTACTTACTAGGAAAAATATGTTGGTTTGACTTTAAATAAAATAAATTCAAACGTGTCTTAAAAGTAATTTTTGTTGACTTTTATTAAATGAGGTGCCAAGCAAAAGCATTATCAATGTCTGTCTTTTCAAAGTACATCCATTGAATGGGAACCATATAAGCGTGAAAAGACCTTAGAGGAAATGTTAGGTATTATATTTTCTGGTTAATGGCCACCTAGGAGAAGCAGTAAAATAATCATTGTAGTGAAGATTACAAAGTATGTAGTATTGTACCTCACTGTAAATATCACTTTAATTTTTTATGGCACAGATTATTTGTAAGTTTATTTTATATACTGCATAGCACTTAAATGTCACTGTATCTAAAACCTTTATCCTGGAAGCTCATTAGTTGAGCTGTCTCCGTTTGTATATCTGCCATCAGCATCTGGTGAGAGGGCTGCTGCTGACCCTGCCAGACTTGGGTCATGAGGTCAGCAGGTCTCATTTATTATTCAAAATTGCTTTCTGACCTTTTATCAGCTAGGTCAAAGAATGCTGCATTCTCCTTGGTCGAATTTTATAGTGAAATCAGTATCACGCACAGATAATAAAATTACCAATACACCTGAATCTCATCCCTCTCTCTCCAAAAATGTACTCACTTCGAGGTTGATGAAGTTGGAAGAGTTGCCTGTACAAACATGTCTGATTCCAGATCATGGAGGTGCCTTGTCATCCTTGTGAAAAACACACGTAGCTTCACATCTAGCTCATTATTTGATTGTGCATCTGCTTTCCCCTGGTGTGGTACAGAGGCAGCTGAAGGCAGAGCTCTGTAGTTAACAGATGACCTCTCATTTTTATCACTCCCATACTTTTTGCATGGTTACCTATTAACTGTTTCTATTTTTGATGCATTTTCACTGGTAACTGTATCTTCTACCTTCAGTTGCACGTCTGTATCAGAATATAGAAGAATTTAGAAGCATGGTAAAGCAAGAAAAGTCAATAAATATGAAGGCTTTTTCTTGGAGATTATAACAGAACCTGGAAAAAAAAAACATTGAGTCCAACATATTTTTTGATTCAAGATGTGATCTAGATGTAGGAAGTCACTGGCCAGCATGATTTTGGTCCAAACAGAATCCAGAAGCACCCTGGCAAAATTAAGAACTGGTGACCTGAAATTTTAATTCTGTGATGGTTGAAATAGGAAGCATAAATAACATTGCAGCAAGAAACATATTTGGGGAATTTTAGAACACTAAACTTTGAAAATTAGCCATGAGATCTTAACAAGCCATACTACAGTATGGAAAATTGGAAACCATAAATGGCAGATTGATTCTTAAAGGGAGCTGTGCAGTTCAGCATTATCCCTCTGGAATGATTTCATCCTTTTTAAAAGAAGGAGCCAAAGGTCACATTGGTCTTGCCCTTGAAGCAGACAATATGAGATGTCAGCTTGTGCTTTCTGACACTGCATATGATGAATAACCTTGACGTAGTAATAAACAAATAACCTATATTAACGTTTAGAAGCACAGTGAAGTATTAATGCAATATATACTTCAACAATGTATTGCAAATATACAGCTTTCATAGAAATGGATTTCCTCTAGTAATACTGTCATAAATTTATGGTTTCTTAAATGCTGCTGTAAAATAAATTCTTTAAGTAACAGAATTTGTATCTGTCTTAAATATGATCAATCATATGTACATAAATGAAGAAAATTGCTATGAACAAGTAGTGGTAAATTAAAATGATATTTAAAAACCCTGAACAACTGTATTCATGTAGATATTCAAACTGTTGTACATACTGTATTTCTAGTGTTTCAAATACCTGTAGTCAATTGCCTTATGTCACTAATTAGTATTCAGTAAGGTTATCAGCTCTTCTCTTTGGGTATTTCTAGTAGGGGAGAAAAAAATGTATACTAGTAAAATGTCAAGGTGTGCATAGCATTTGGTAGGAATTAAGTGTTTTCTTCTAACTATGGTAAACTAAAATTCTGCTTGTTGGGAGAGTTGTAACATGGTGCAGTAGTCCTTTTAACAAATTCTTCAGCTTTACAGTCTTGTACACATTACAGTCTTGATGGCACATTAAGGGTTTTTGTGGTTGGGCTATTTTAAAGTGAAAGTTAAAGCCATTTGGTATTAATGAAATTCAGGATTTATCCCTGTGAGTGTTTGAAATGCAGAGTTTCTCATGTTCACAAGCAACGTCTGTATCTTGCAGGTATTCTGTAATTTTACATATCATACTTGTTTGCTTCTACCTACACACAGTGCTCCCAAACAAGGAACCTATTTTTAGTACAGATGAGCTGTGTGGAGAGTTCTCAGTGCTCCCTCTGGATCTTCTAGAGACATGGCCATGTGCTGCCATATGCAAGTAAACCCCAAGTCCTGCTCTGGCCTTTATTATCAGGCAAATAAAAAAATAAAAATCAAGGTCCAATAAATATTCACAATAGTTTGTTTGAGAAACACTGTCTTAACATTCGTGAAACATTCTAGCACATATCTCAGTGTTCTTTATAAAGTGAAAAAAGGCATTTATCATTCTTCCTTATACATATTATGAATGCTACATGTCCATGAAAGATTATTTGCAGGAGACGTGTGTACAGAAGGGACCAAAGTTATATTTCATAGTGTCATAAAAACACTTCAAAGGTTCTAAACTTTAGATTCAAGAAATGTGGAGAATGGCATCCTATTGCTCAATGCAAAAAAGCAATACTGCTAGTTAAAAGTGAGAAGCAATTCAACTATAATACTTGCATACACATAATGAACAGAAAAATACATAGAAAACATTACTTAACAGATTAATGAAAAAATAAATTTCATCTTCCTCTTTTAACAAACATTTGACATGAGATTGACCTGTCTTTACAAGTACCAACCAAATGAACAAAGAGAAAGGAGAACCCCTCTTGGAACTTACCACTTACTTTGAGTGGTAAGTGAAGCTCCCTGAGAAGTCAAAAGTAAAGAGAATAAATACGCATCCAGAAGAGGGTGCAATCTCAAAGAAACCAATAAAAAAAGCTGCTTTGTAGGTGACATAAGACAAGAAGGAAAGTGAGCCCTGCCTATTCATTTGCACTCTGAAGCTGTCTTCATGAGCTAAAACAAATCAAGTAATTTGTTCTTCTAAAACACATTTTCACTTTCCTTTAGTTCTGAATCAGTAATTCCCTGGGAATGGAACCTGAAGTGGCAGCTGTGTATGCAACTGTAAAAGTGTCAGGTGGAGGTAATGTTTTTATAACAATACAGTGTGGTAAATAATGCAGTAATCCCATTTTTTTAATACTGAATTTAACATTTCTCATTGTGAGAACTATTTCAATCTGTTCTTTAGCCTTTCATATTTTCTAGGCAAAATAGTGTCTCTAAGTAAATTAATACCCCTAGGTACTAATGCCTTACACAGCTGTAGATCTGTTTGCACCCTCTTGAAGTCCAACAGGCCCATGCACTGTAGTTATTTTTTCACATGCTGCCACAGAAGTTCTTGCAGTTCTGTAGCCATGTAAAAATGTGGAGCTCTCTTGCAGAGGTAGGCTATTCTCCTCTGGGAAAAGCTTTGGGTTATGGGAGCAGTTTATGGCTAGGGCTTTGCCTGCATTTGTCATTTGTGATAAAGGATGTGCGAAGACTGAGGTGTCTGTGAGCTTCAATGGGCTCAGTGCATTTAATTAACAATTGAAGGCAGTTCCACTGTGGTGCTGCACCTATGCAGTCTCAAATCACTTGAATAAAAAGTCTGAAGCTTTGTTTTGAAGCCCAGAATTTACTTGGGTTATTTTGGAAAAGATTAAGCAGATTCCTGAGTGCCATTTATAAGTGAACTTGTATTCTGTTCTGAAAGTAGTTATGGAAAATCATTCTTACTTGTACAGTATCTGTTCTGATCCTTTTCACGTATCCATTAGAATTTCTACACTGCTTGCTTCATCTCGGTCACCTTGGCCAAACTCAGATTGTGCTAAATCAAGAGCAGCTCTATTGCTTTTTATAAAAGTGCACCTAGTCAACACAGAGGTGAAGAAGGGAGTGAGCATTCTGTGATTTATTTTACAAGACTGCTGTGTTTTCTGTTAATTATGCTACAGCCATTGCACAGTGCTTTTGAAACTGCAGCCAAGGTCCTGCTGCACATTTGTACCTTTTTTGTGCAGGAGCCCTTTTGGCATTTCCACTTCACTCATCTTACAAGCTGGAGTGCAACCTTCAGTGATCTCTTGAACTGGCAGTTTTGTATCCTGAAACACTAAATTTGTTTTTATCCTTCCATATGAACAAGGATATATATGACTGTCCCTAGATTCACCTCTGAATGTGCAGACAAGTTGGTAGTTGAAAGGAAATAGGAACAGAAACAAATCAACCAATAAAAGAGAAGAATACCTGCAATACAATTTGAAGTATCAGCAGCAGACTGATAGGACACTTCCATATGGAATTTCTTGTGGAGGACTGTATGATTTCCTATAGTGAGTGTAAACTTCGGTGTGTGAATTGGAATATAGATGTGCACAAATAAACAACACCCTGGTAGACTTAAGTTTCAGAATACCTAAATAAAGATATTCCAGATACTTTTCACAAGGTGTAATAAAAAAAAGTAATAGAAATGTTTGTTTTTGGAGTTAACAAGAAACTAATGATCAGACATCAATGAAAAATCAAATTCTAATCGGTGATTTGGCTACTACGGTAGTTCAAATATAGCCAGTGAATGTAATGTTTCACTGTCCCTCATAATTTTATGGAAAATGTTATGGTCTCTTGTGTGTTTCTTCCCCAAAAGTCCTAGTTCATATGGCAAAGTGATAGTATGCAATTATTGTTCTACACATATTATTCTTCCTGAGGAATAAAAGCTCAACATCTAAGAAGGCTAATACATAAAAAAAAAAAAATTAAAAAAGAACCTAATAAAACTTTTTTTCTTCTTCTTCTCTTTTTGTTTTTTTGTTTTTTAACCTCATACCTCTGGAGGCTTGAGTCTTATGCTGAAAGTGAGCAATACCAGAACTAATTATAGATTTTTAAGTTTGGCAGCATTGAGCAGCATCCTCCTGTTATATTTGACCAATCTTATTTAAGCAAAGCGCAGTGAATTTGACATTTTAAGATATCCTGCCACTTCTCCACCTAGAAAATTTCTGCCTCACACATACATGACACTTGAATACATCAAAGAGATCATGGAAAAGCTCACACTTTATGGCTCTTGTCCTTGGCTCTTTATCCCACCATGGTCCCTAACTCCAGTAAGAACGTGGTCTTGTACAATGTCTTACCTGGCAAGGCAGATCAGCTGCACTTTTTGGACTCATGCCTTTTAATTCTTCACACATGTGGTGTCACACAGCCTCTGGAGCACAGTTGCCTCCTTAGGCGTCCAGCTTCTTGGAAGTGCCTGTGGTGCTTGTCTTGCCTCTTTATTACCTGTCTCAAAGGGGAGGCTCCAGGCTCTTTTGTTCACTTACACATAGGTCTTGCTGATGGCCTGAAGAATAGGGCTGAGTGTAGGTGAAGGTGCAGTATTTGTCATCTTTTGCCATTAAGTACTTCACAGATTCTTGCTTATCTGTTCATTTGAGGGAATACCATATTCCTTTTCTGGAGATACATCCAGTGGTGCTTAAAGTGGGTGGCCTGTATCTCAAACCTGTGTCTGTTTTGTGGTAACTGGAGCACATGATTCACATTCATTACAAATATAATTATGTATCATCCCACAGTTCAACAGGCACCTTTTATGTTTACACATAGCAACAGATATTGCATATTAATTCAGAGAATAGCAAAGTCCAAATTTTGTTCTAAATTGCATCAGGAGAATAACTGCCTTGAAATTAATCTAAACTCATGCTTCTGTAACAAAGCCCAGAATTATTGTTCATACATACAAAAATGATTTCCAGCCACAAAATAACAAAGGGGAAAGCAACCCCCAGTAACTGGTGTTTAGGAAAAAATACAAAATTATGCTCTGAGATATTAGTTTGCTGCCCTAAACACCAATTCACTACACATCTTAGCCATGTAACTGGAAATCATTAATTAAATCCTATGCAGCCAAGAATCATGCATAATGTAACACAGCTACTGCAAACAGTCCGCTCCTGATCATTTAAATTTCCTTCTTGCTCTAACCGACATGAGGAGCTTGTATTTGAAGTAGTCCCTGATGAGATTTTGCCTTTTCATCCTTGGAGAGTGTCCTTGTACATATTTATAGGACAAAGTAGAAGGATTACCTATGTGTGTTTTTTGCTTTTAGGGTATTAAATGTATTAATGTAAAAAATACATACCTTGGTACAATATGATCACCTCAAAAATCTTATGACTCTATGGAAAGTTAAAGGTTCTAATGCTCTAAGCCTTTAAGTAATCATAGTCTGATTGGGTCATGTTTGTAAGATAGCCACTTTTAAATTGAATATGCAATTCCCTGTGAAAAATAAAATTTCCATACCTTCCATTAATTTTTATGAAGGGGATTTTAGTAAGCAGCCCACTCTAAAGGGCAGTATTATTTCTAATCCATTGTCATGTTAGGGGTGAGAATAGATAGGTTACTCCAGCAACTCTGCTAATGTTCAAAAAGGCAATTTGTTTAAAGGATGTGCACAGAAGGAGAAGGAAGTTCACAAATTAAAAACTGCACAGCAGTTTCACTGCAAACCATCTACTAGTCATACAGTGCTATCCAATTAATCCATTACTCTTAGAAGAGGAATCCCTGTATATCCAGGTACAATCCTTGCCAAATATCTGGACACAATCATAGGATTTTAGGATTACAAGTAACATAATAAAGGATAATGATCAAAAATTAAGCACAGCAATATAGAATGCTTGGGTTAACTGGACTTGCCATGTGCACTGTAAGGCAGCAGTCTGTTAGGTTTAAAGTGAGATTAAGGAGTTGTGTAACCTGCAATTATGCTGGTTTTCATTAAAAAAAATAAGATGATTTGGCTCAGTAGGGCCCTTCCTTATATTTACCTCTGTTTAATTGGATTTGGAACTGCTTAAACATCTTTGAGTTGGAGCTTATAAGAAGATGATCCCAGCTGTTTTTCAAAGCTTAAGACAGCAGGCAGACAACATGATCATGTCAAGACTCATACTAAAGCCTTAATCCTACTTTTTCATCAACTAGCACTACAGCTGAGTCTTTAACCTTCTAAGTACTAAATGTGCTTTGGATCTCTCACAATACATTTGCTGTCAAATGTTATTCTCTGACAATATTAATTTTTGCTTCCTTTCTAAAAAGTACTTTTTAGAATAGACTCTATCTATCTTAGTTTGGAGAGCTAGAGTGTAAGATTGTATTTTCAGTCCTTTTAAAAATACTGCTTACAAACTTGCATGTATTGAAGTCTGTTGTTCTCCATGGGGTCAAGGCAATGCATTGACATGTAGCTCACATTGCTCTAATGAATAATCAACTATATTGGTAACAATTTTTCATTGTACGTGAATTATTAGATTACTAAAACAATATATTTTGTTTCCAGTAAGAAAGAAATGAGAACAGCTTTAGTTTCATTCAGGTCTTTTTCCTAAGAACTGTCACCATGACCAAAAGAAAATTCTCAGATATACAACCTCAAAATTTGCATTATTTTGTAACAGTGGATTATTTACTTTAATAATCCTAGGGTTGAAAAGGGATTAAATCATTCTAATGATTTATTCATGCATCTGTAAATAGTAGTCATGCAATGCAATAATCTGTGCTCCTCAGCCCTTTCCTTTCCTTTCCTTTCCTTTCCTTTCCTTTCCTTTCCTTTCCTTTCCTTTCCTTTCCTTTCCTTTCCTTTCCTTTCCTTTCCTTTCCTTTC